>NW_028167893.1:0-60536 GCF_964194135.1 Talpa europaea
TTTAGAGTTAGGACCTTCTACCTTTTGATTTTTAGATTGTGAGAGGTTATGGAAAAATTTCATCTTTATTTATCCCGCAGGCTCAGAGGTGATCTTTTTCCAAAATCTGAGCCCTGAGCCATTGGGCGACAGAGTACCCATGGCCCCAGCAGGGGCACATTTGCAACTTGAAGCAAGCAGGGAGTAGAGAAGCAGGAGACTTCTAAGAGCTCACCTGGTCATCTGGGGGGCACAAGTCAGGCTCCTGGCCAGTCACTCCCTGAAACTTTTAGTCCACCCCCAGGCCTTGTCCCAACATAACTCCAGCTAATGAGCAGGTCACAGTGGGCTGGGGCAGGCGGGCTGGGGCAGAAGGCACAGGCAGGTCTGTTGCAAGCTCCAGGACTTCCAGCCTTTCACCGACAGTGTCTGCCGCAGCCAGACCCTAAAATATCCGCAAGTCATTAAAACAGCAAACAAGGTTGCTTGAATTTCTGGGAAAGATTTTTTTTAACCGTTGTTAAAAATCCCCTTACCTGAAGCTGACATAAAAGCAAGGCGTGGGGCCTCTCTGATGGCGCAGGGATTAAGCACAGCACTGCAAAGCCATCTGCAGCCTCTGCTGCACGAGTTCCATCTGATGGAGGGCAAGAATGGAAAGACTGGAAAGGGAGGCCTCACGTGACTAAAACCTGACTCACGCAAGGAGGTGGGGGTCGAGGGGAATAACAGGACCATTAACCCAGCTGTGGAGGTCGGACCCTTAGACGCCAGTGCCTTGTCACAAGGCAGGAGACCCGAGCAGGATCCGATGCTCTAGGGAGTGGCGCACAGGCCTGAGGGGAAGGATATGGAGATTGGGCCCACCCTGGAATCTCTGGTCCCTTTCTAGTGTTGCCTGTTACCGACATCAGCAACAAGCAGCCACTCCACGGAGGAGTGACCCTCCCAAAGAGAAAAGGGCTGTATCAGGGCAGTCTCTGCACGGGCTCGGGGCAGCCGTCCATCTGCCCACCCGTCACTATGCAGGTGACTCTTCTCACCAACTCTCTCCCTCCGCAGGGCAGCAGCCTCCTGTCTGCCATGACCTGTCAAGGCCGCCCGCCTGCAACCATGCAGGCCTCTTTCAGCGAAACCTGTCCCTTTCCCTCTCCCTCATAAACCTGCCCTGTTTTTTGTTTTGTTTTTTTGTGGGACCCTCGCCAGCGGCCAGGGAACGAACAGGCGCTGCAGAGGCTGCGGGCAGCCCCTCAGCCCAGCGCTCAACCGCTGTGCCAGCAGGGGAGGCCCTAAATCTGCCCTTTAATGTAACTAGTGTCTCTGTCTCGTGGAGAAACGTGGCTGGGGAACTCGCTGTGTCCTGCTGTAATGGGAGCTCTGGGGGCACCTTTCCCAGAGTGACCCCCGGGACCCGCACACACTCTACAACCTACAACATTTTGGCGACCATGAAGGGACTCGTCACGTCATCCGGTGCCAACATCACATCCCCAGCCGGGAAGGTGACCCGCAGGGTGCCGCAGACCTCTCCTGTCTCCCCGCTGCTCCCCTCAGCAGTGGATTGCAGACAGTCCACCTGTTCTGTTCCCCACTCTGTCTCTGGTGAATCCCCTTACCCCCACCCCCGCACCTCTGGCTGCACCCCAGCTCTTATGTTCATAAGTAAAGAAATCTGTTTAAAAAAATAAGTAAAAATTGGCCTTCCTGGTGGCACAGGTGGTTGAGCGCCGCACTGTGAGGCTGTCCGCAGCCTCTGCAGCGCCGGTTCAATCCTGGTCGGCTGGCGAGACTCCCACATGGCGCAACAGACCTCTCCTGTCTTGCCTGCTGCTCCCTTCAGCAGTGTATATTTCGCCAGTCTGCCTGTTCTGTTCCCCGCTCTGTCTCTGGTGAATCCTCTCACCCTCCAGTGTATCTGGCCTGTACCCTGGTTCTTGTATAAAAATAAATAAATCTTAAAAAAATTAAATAAAAGCACAACTAAAACATCATTTACCTGCAGATCTGGAAATGGATCCTAGTGCAAACATTACAAAGCAGCTGCTATTCAAAATACATTGTGAGAAAAATGAAGGCTCTTGGCTCCACATAGAATGTTTCTCATTGCACATCATGGTGCAGCACAATACACGTTGGCCCAGACTCTGACATCCCTGTGTCTGTCCTGTGGTTTGGTGTAATATTCAGCCTTGAGCCAGGAGCCTGTGTTTATTTTGGGGGCTCAGACGGGTCTCCTGGGGACTGTGCAATCTTGCCTGGCCTCTCTCTGCCTTTGGATGGCCTCTCTCTGCCTTTGGATTGTTGAGCTCTATAGAGGATCTTCTACTGCCACTTTCACTTTAGTTGTCTGGTTCTACTTCCCTGCTCAGCTTTTTCTTTTTTCTTTTTTTTCTTTTCTCTTTAAATTATACAAGGGATCTCTTTTAAACATTTCTTTCAGGGAAGATTTGTTAGTGGACCACTTCTTCAGCTTTTGTTTGGGAAGAACATTTTTACTCTCTTGTCTCTGTAGGAGAATCCTGCAGGTTAGGATATTTGTGACCCGTATATTTTATCTCTATTCTGAATGCGTTATTTCATCCTGAGACAGGGCAAGCTAGGGTTATTAGGCAGTTTCAGGGACAGTGCAGGAGGGGACCTCTGAAGAATTTAGGGAGGCTTCAGAGATAAGGACAACCAAGGGAAAGTAACTCATTCCACTAGGAAAAACAAACATCCCAAGACCAAGGAAAACATTGTTAATGCTAGTCCTGGTTTCCTTCAGGTGGTAAAGGGAGGCGGAGATTGGAGAAATGGAGAATGGTTTAATTTATGGACACATTAGAAGGGCAGCTGTTTAACGTCAATGCAGGGATGCCCATCCAGAAGACTGGGCCATAAATTTAAAGATGCAACAAATGGGGAAAGAAAAAGCTGTTAGATAAGGAAAGTAAAGATCCCCACTCAGTAGCAGATTAAGTGAGACAGCCGAGAACTAAGCAATCACAAAGAGACTGGTGGAGCTTTAGAATAATGAGGGAAATAAGGTATATATTCCCTGAGACACGACTCCACTTTGGCTTCCTTGCCCCTCCCAGGCCTGGTTCCCTGGCCTGGGAGTCCCACTTTATTTCTGCTCTTGTTCTCCTCAATAAACTTTTTCTTTCTATAAACAAATCTGCCTCTTCTCGCTTGCTTGCCTGAGCGTCTGCGAAGTTCCTGCTGTGGCTTCGTGAGACACCAACCCGTGGGGTTCTAGTGGCTGGGGCTCAGCGCTGCCCTGCAGCCTGGGATCCGTTCCTGGCTGGGAGACTAGGCCTGACAATTCCGGTATCAATCCCCTCCTTGCACTACAGTCCTCCAGAAATGTAAGTTGGGTCCATCCCCACATATGCACGGTCCATGACAGAAACTTGTTAAGAGGTGCTGGGATCTGGACTTCATCCTGGTGCGGTTACCTGAGCCTTCTGAAAGGATAACTCTACAAGACTTTCCATGAAAACCAGCATCAGGAACATCATTGGTACACTCTACCTATAGACAAGAGAGAGAGAAATTGGAGAAAGATGAAAATTTCCATAGAAAACAGTCCGATAAATCCAGAAAAGAAGAAACTTATTATATAAGGAAAAGAGAGCCAAGATCACCTATTTTCTGGGGCTCAAGGACCATAGGGAAAGCTTTTGGTATGTGGACCTGGCAAGACTCTTGTGTATTGTTGGAGTGCTATGCAAGAAATCCCAGGTCCAGACATGCAAATGAGCCCTCTTACTTTCCTTTTGCTTTGTGAAATGAATGTGTATATTATTGTAAAATAGTCTCCTTTGTGGGCCTCCCCTGGTGGCGCAGCGGTTGAGTGCTGGGTTGTGAAGCTGCCCGCAGCCTCCGCAGTGCTGGTTCGATCCCCGGCTGCCAGAAGGGTCCCACATGGTGCGCAGACCTCTCCTGCCACCCGCTGCTCCCCTCAGCAGTGTACTTCCTCAGCCTGCCTGTTCTCCTCCCCGCTCTGGTTCTGGTGAATTCTCTCACTCTCTCGTGCTTCTGACTGTACCCAGTGCCTGTATAAATAAATAAATAAATCTTAAAAAATTAATCTCCTTTGTACTCACTGAGTATTTCTGCTGGGAGAAAAAGATGAATATGTCAGGGGCTATCAGCAAACATTTCCATTTTAAAGCCATTTCAGTGACTCATACAGGGCTGCCACCCTATAAGGCCAAATGTGGCATTTACTCTATGATGCTAATTAAGTTCATGCATGTTTGCCTGGGGCATTATTTCTTTTCCCTGGATGTTCCTATAAGACTCAGAATTGAGAATATTATTCACTGTACACAAAAATATAAAGGGTCTTTGTAATGCAGTCAAATATAAATGACATTTTAGGGTATCATCACTGTGAATGTTACATGAATCTCAAAGTCAAAAATCTGTTCACCTTATTAATTCAAGCATTAATTCAAGCATTCACCTTAATTCAAGCATTTTCTACATGGATATAGAATATTGAGTTCAATTCTTTCCTCTGTTTAGTGAGATGAGCTCTATATACTGACCTTGTTTTTGCAGATTTATTTCATTCTGTTGTTCCCAATATGAGTTAATTTGCATTTTGGGGCTTTATATGTACCTAGTTGGCCAGAAAATTGAGCAGGCAAAATATAAACAGACCAAAAAACCCCACAAAACCTGCAACAAAAACACCCTCTTATGTTCAGAACAATTGAATAGCAATATTTCTCTATATTAAAGACAAGAAGCTACCTATAAATCCTTTTTCAATTCCATAATAGTTATAGCCTGAAATTAGTGATGCAAAAGTAGCTTTCACAGTTCCTGTGCAGTTATGAGTGATCATGTGACTCATTCTTCCCAATACAAAGTGAACAAATGTGACAGATGTTACCTCTGGACATGATAAGAAGCTCATGTTTCTTCTCAATGACCTCTTAGTCCACATACAAAGAATTGATGTAATATACTATGATATTATCTAGGATAATTGATCTGTGAGCCAGAGGTTGCTAGTATTCTTACAAGACCAAGCAGGAAAAAAATGGTTCAAGAGAACTGTTCTAAGAAAGAATTCATAAGAAAGAATTTTTTATTCTGTTGAACTGCTGCATTTGGATTTAATGATCACCACAATCTTGTGGGTCTTCACTAATCTTTACAATAAATATACTTTCTGCTATTGCTTACAAATCTTTAAGATTTCCAGAAATCCCAGTCTATATATCTCCCTAGGAGCTTCTGTAACTTCACCTACTTTTCAATCAAGTGCACATACTTTGTGGGTATTTCAATGTGTTAAAGACTTTACTTGGGGGGGGGGAGGGCGGGCAGAATGTCATACATATTGGTACGAAATGAAATTTTTACTGGAATAATAACTATGACATTAACAATGCATGGCGATAAGTAGTGATTTTACCATTTCTAAAAACAGAAATACATCCCCTTAAATTTAGCCGATATTATTTGTTGTGCCCATGAACATTATCCAACAGGTTTGATGACACCGCACTTCCTGCCTTCATATTCAGACAGTGAAAGCTGTTCATGGGACAAGTGTTTTAGATGAAAAGGAACAGGTAGGAAATAAAAGTGTAATGCAAATCTAGACCCATAGTTGGATAGTTGACAGCTGCACGTCTGCAGGAAAAGAGTCAATATTTTCTGTGAGGATAGATTGAAATGGGATTAAAGTACAGCTGGATTTTATCTGATGCTCTGTAACAGTACACATTTCTCTCAGACGTAAAAGAAGTATCTGGATGAGTCTGATGACTTAGACTATTCAGTACTCACAAATTCTATCACTTTTCTTTGTATATAAATATTGATAATTTTCATATATCTAATGTGGCATTTCAGAAATAAGAATGTATTGCTCAGTACTGTTGAATAGATTCCGGTTTGCTCAATGATGCCTGTGTGATGACTTCTTTAAAACCTTACCAGAATGATATACACAATTTGTGATATTTTTACTAGACTGAGAAAGATATGACCCCGTGATCTCAAGAACTGTGAATTTTGAATGGTACTATGCTGCACCTCCACCCTGCAGTGACCTTCAGGGCTAATGGCTGTTGCCATGGTCCCTGAGGTCCGGCGTGGGCAAGGAACCATGCGCGCAGGGGGAGAACAGCAAACTCCCTAAGATGCAGAGAAGCCGAATGCCTGCCAAGAGATAACAACTACCAGAAGCCGCCACAAAGACTTAAAAGGGATGCTGACCACACGGAACCTTATCTCGCTTTCTCAAGGCCCACAAACTTTATTCTACAGCAACTGTCTTACTAAAATCTTTTCTTTTTCCTTACTAAAATCTTTTCTTTTTCCTGGTTGCTGATTAAAAAACACATGTAATCTAATAACTGGACTAACTCAAATGAAACATTACAAAACTCTGTGTAATAATAGAATGGTTAGTAATTTCTAGGTTATGTGCTCAGCTTTGATAGCTTTGATGTTAATAAAAAAGCATTGCATTATAAAAGGTAAAATAAGTTAGTGGTAGTGAATAGTTATTAAAACAAAAAAGTAATTACATAGAACAAAAGAAATATTATTAGCCTGACTACTCAGGAATGTCATTAGGTCCAGATGTAACTTCAGACGTAGATCACTGCCCTGTCAATAAGCTAAACCTATGAGCCAGCTGGTTTAGTTCACTGATAACTGATCCTATGCCTTTAGAAAAACATATATATACTGGCCATTAACTCAAATAAAGTTACACTCAGATTTTCACTCTCTAGAAGTGTGTCTGTGTGTCATTTCTTTCGCTGACTCCCTGACCACCCTGCGCACTTCTCTCAACCCTGAGACGGCCTCAACGTCTACTGCTGTGCTGGTCCGCGGCAGTACTACACTCAGATTCTTCTAGAAATTTCCTAATTATATATTACCTTGATCAATATGTTTTCAATGTTATTCAGAAGAAAATAGACCTTTTATTTACATATATATAAAAAATATACTTTTCAAGAAACTATTAACTGTTCTTCCATCAACATTCAGTTAATCTTATTTATTCAATAAATTCAATCCCCTGTCTGAGCCCGCGGACTGGTCAACGAGGTTCTCGAGGGGAGAGCAGCGACCTGAAGAACAGGGGTACAACGGAGGGAGACACGTGCACCCTTTGTTCAGCTATCGCAGGTCTCCTTTACTTTCGGTTTCGGCGGGGCTTTATAGCTGGGGACCGGAAGCGGAAGAAGCAGGCCAAAGCCGTCATGCGCACTGGGCCAAAAGAGGCTAATCCCGGAAGGGCACATGCCCTTATTTGGTGCGCCGGAGGTCATCATGCGCACTGGGCCAAAAGAAGCACAGCCAATCACAGAAAGGGGGAGTATCCTGATGCCACGAGGTAAGGCGCCAACAATCCCCAAATACTTTTTTTGGTTTTATGTTTGTCAGGCAGAATCGTATGTTCATTTTTATTATATTCCTATGCATAATGTGAAAGTTACTGGCAGAATGCAGAGGTAATTCATATGAGGAAAAGTTTTCTGGGGGGGAAGCATGGGATGAGACATTCTTATTTAAAAAACACAAGAGGGGACCTCCCTGGTGGCGCAGTGGTTGAGCGCTGGGTTGCGAAGCTGCCCGCAGCCTCTGCAGTGCTGTTTCGATCCCCGGCTGCTCCCTGGCCACCGGAGGAGGGTCCCACATGGTGCGCAGACCCCTCCTGCCACCCACTGCTCCCCTCAGCAGTGTACTTCGGTCCCTCTGCCTGCTCTGCTCCCTGCTCTGGCTCTGGTGAATTCTCTCACCCTCTCGCGCTTCTGACTGTACCCAGTGCTTATATAAATAAGTCTAAAAAAAAAATAGAAAAGAAAAGAAAGAAAGAAGAGAGATGGGCTTGAGTCCAGATCTTAAAAAAATTAATAAAAAAAAAAATCACAAGAAACTCTTAGTTTCATCCTGCAAATGCTGTGAAAGCTAAAAACAAGGATTATGTTGCTATACATTACTCTAAGGACAAAGAGTGAAATTTAGCCTGGTCCACAGACCCTGGATCATCTGTACTCCATCCCTCTTCCTTTAACTAAACAGAAAGATATACCCAGCTCATGGGTTGGAGGAGTCAGCATTGTCAAAATGGCCATCCAACCCAAGGCAATTTAGAGATTCAATGCAATCCCAATAAAAATCCCAATGGCGTTCTTCAAAGAAATAGAACAAAGATTAATGAAGTTCATCAGAAAACACAAAAGACCCCAAATAGCCAAAGCTTTCCTGATATCAAAGGGGGGAAATGAAGGTATCACACTTCTGATTTCCAACTATATGCTAAAGCCAGAGAAGTTAAAGCAGCATGGCAATGGAACAAAACCAGACACAGAGACTAATGGAACAGAATTGAGAGCCCAGAAATAAAACCACATTTATGGACAATTAACATATAAGACAGGAGCAAAGTCCATACACTGGAACAAGGAAAGCCTCTTCAATAAAGGGTGCTGGAAAAGTGGACTGCCGCATGTAAAATGATGAAACTAGATCATAACCTCACAGCACACATGAAAATCAATTCAAAATGGATAAAAGACTCGGATATAAGACCTGAAACCATCAAACATATAGAGAAAAACCTATGTAAAACGCTCCCTAACATCAATCTCACAAACATATGAAGAAGAGAGGAAACAATGGATACTACATTAAACTAAAAGTTTTCTGTACGGCAAAAAAGACAGTGACCCAAACAAAGAGACATCGTCTGAATGTGAGAACACACCTGCACACCCTACCTCTGATGAAGAATTCATATCAAAGATCACAAAGTACCTATACAAATCAACAAAATGAAAACAACCGAATCAAAAATGGGAAAAGGATCTAAACAATCACTTCCCTAAAGAAGACATGCAGATGGCCAACAGGCACATGAAAAAATTCTCTTTCTCATTTATCTTCAGGGCAATGCAAACCAATCCATCACGAGACACCACCTCACACCTGTGAGAATGGCCCACAGTTAAAAAACACACAAACAACAAGTGCTGCAGACGATGTGGAGAAAAGGTTGGTGGGCATGTGAACTAGTCTAGCCACTATGGAAAGAAGTGTGGAGATGCCTGAAAAGACTGAAAATGGATCTTCCACATGACCAAGCAGTTCCACACCTCAGTATCTACCCAAACAGCACAAAAGCAGGGCCTTCCTGGTGTTGCAAGGGGTTAGTCTCAGCACTGTGAAGCTGTCCGCAGCCACTGCAGCACAAATCACCCTGGCCAAGGAGGTGACCCACTAGGCACAGCGGACCTCTCCTCTCTCCCTGCTGCTCCCTTCCACTCCCCTCAGCATTGTACTTGAGTAGACCCAGCTGTTCTGCTCCCCACTCTGTCTTGGTTTGTACTGTCACTGTGCCTTCCACACCTCTGGCCTGCACCCCAGCTGCTGTATGCATAAATAAATAAATCTTACAAAAAAAAAAAAAACAAAGAGCACAAATGCACTAATCTGAAAGGAAACCTGTGCTCCTATGCTCACTGCAGCACTATTTACACTAGCCAAGATGTGGAAACAACCTAAATGCCATAGGACAGATGGGGAGAACAGGATGGGGTCTGTAGACACAACGGGACACTACTCTGTGATAGAAAAATGATAAACTCAAGCCAATTGCAGCAACATGGATGGAGCTGAAGGGATGACTCTAAGCAAAGTAAGCCAGAAGGAGAAAGATAAACACCGGATGGTCTCACTTACATGTGGAGTCTAGACAAACCAAACACAGAATCAGACAGAGACAAACTGTAAATGGACCCTTGACAACACACTGAGTCTGAGACTCTCAGGACCGTTAGGGGGAGGGGGAAGAAAGGGCAACAGTATAGAAGTGGGGGCAGGAGGAGCAAAGGAACATGGGGCTAGCAAGGAAGGGAGGACAGGAGGACACTTTTCAAAGAGCACACGGATCATCCTCTAGGATCAGTCACGTACTGGGTCACAAGACAAACAGCAACAAGCACATGAAGACTGAAATCATACCAGGGTGTTCTCTGACCATAATGGCATCAAGCTAGAAGTCAACTATGCAATGAGCATGGAACCCCCACTCTACATGGAATGGAACAACACGCAACTGAGTGACCACTGCATTCATGATGACATCAAAGAAAAAATTAAAAAGTGCCTTGAATAACTGAAAATGAGGAAATAACTTTTCAGAAGGTCTGGGGAACAGCAAAAGCAGTATTAAGAGGAAAGTATAGAATAACTCAGGACCACATCAAGAAACAAGAAAAACAAACAACAACAACAAAAAAAAACCCTGATCTCCCATCTCAAAGAACCAGAAAAAGAACAAAAATACCCAAAAAGCAGTAGGAGAAGGGAAATAACAAAAAATAAAGCAGAACTAACTGAAATAGAAATAAAAGACAGTCCAACAGATCCATGAAACCAAAGGCTGGTTCTCTGAAAACATAAGTAAAATGTACTAACCTCTAGCAAGACTCACAACAAAAAAAAGGGAGAACAATCAAAATAAACAGGACCAAAAATGAAAGAGAAGAAATCAAAACAGACACAGCAGACAGGAACTGTGGTCAGGAAAAAGACACATCCTGGGTCACACAAACACACAATCCGAGATCACGACGCACATCTATATGCAGACAAGGTCAGCCATCTGGATGAAATGGACAAATTCTGAAGCTAACAAACAGTGGCGCCCAGCATCTGGGAGGTGGCCCACCCGTGTATGAAGACAACTTGGAAGTGGGCTTGGCGTCCTCTACTCAGGGGAAAACCATCAGTGGGTTGGAGGTGAGGAGGGTGGGACACACTTCCTAAGAAACTGGCCAAAGACAAAGTATACAGAGAGATGGAAGTGGCGGTACTGACATAGAGCATGACTGGCCGGGATCCCCAATATCTGACATTATCTTAAAGATCAAGGACCAGGGAAATAAAAACAGGCCAGGGCTGCGTGGACGAGCTGCCCTTCTGGTGAAGCGCTGACTCATGGCAACAGGAGCACCCCGACTGACCTGACACCCTGGGCAGGATGGCTCCATCCCGGGCTAGAGGATTTCTTCAACACGACGAGGTGACAAGTACTTGGTCTTTCTTTTATTAAAATAATTTACTTTCTGCTTCCTGGCATTACTAATAAAATATCTTAAATGAAAAAAAAGATCAAATGTCAGCATCAAGTAACAGGAAAAAAAAAATCACGTTTCGGGCCTCCTTGGTGGCCTCGCGGTTAAGCCTCAGCGCTCCCACTGCAACCGCCCACCCCGATGGCCTGAGTTCTGTCCCCGGCCAGGGAGCTGACTTCATGGTGCAGCTGACCTCCCCCTTCTGACCGCTGCTCCCCTCAGCAGTGTATTTCAATGGATCCCCTTTTTTGCTCCCCACTCTGGGGAGTCCTCTCACCCCCAACTCTGGCCTACACCCCAGTTCTGTACACATTAATAAATAAAACCACATCTTTAAAAAAACTCAAGCTTGAAAGGGAGTTAGGGTTTCTGGGGAATATACTCACTGGGCAGCAGGCTGAGCACCCAGCAGGGCCTGGCGGCCAGGCCCAGCACAGGAAGGTGAGGGGCACGCGGCCTCCCCTCTTCACCAGGTAAGGACCGTGGAGGACAGCAAATCAGGGGGAGCTGACTGGTTAGATTTCAACCTGCTGCTTACCGGAGGCTGGGCTGACACCGCGGGCGTATGCATCGGGTGCGGGGTGTGAGCCCGTGTGGGCCGTGGGGAGGATATTCGGGCTCTACAAGGCGCTTCTTTGACAGGAGGACTGTCCTTACTGGGCATTTCTGGAACCAGATGGGGGGCTCTGGCGGGCGGGTGGAGGTTGCCCTTGTGCAAGACACATTCTGGGAATACAGGGACACCCCATCTGGGCGGGGGCTCCAGGTTCTCACCTGCGTGCGCTGCCCGACCTCTCCACCCCTCTCAGAGGTGGCGGCTCCTCGCGTGGCGCCACCCCGGCCCTGGCTGACCCCCGTCCTCCGCAGCGTCCGCAGTTGAAGATGTTATTGAGGAGGGGCCGAGGCCATGTTGGCGGCCACTGTTTTCCTGGGTCTCCCTGGGGGTGCGAGGGGGAGTCCATGCTGGCCCAGATGTGCTTCCTCCCACTCCCTGGCCTTTATCACAGGTGTCCGTCAGGAGCCGCAGGGCAGCGGGGATCACTGTCCCTCCGTCCAGGGTCCCGGCGCGCCCGGGGAGCCCCCAATGGGCGCCAGCAGGGGTCACGGGCCGGCCTGAAGGGTGACCCAGGTGGGGAGCCTCACCCGTGCGGGGATCCAGGCGAGGCCCAAGCCAGCAGACCCATCCCCAGAGCTCCTCTCAGCCCCCTCCCAGCTCAGCGCCCCTTCAGGGGGCGCGGCAGGGGCCTGGACCCCCCTTTGCAGTCAGGGCGCTGTGTGTCCCCGCCATCGCGCCAGCCAGGAGAAGAGGGCGTGGCCAGAAGCCAGGGGAACATGGTGGCCTCTCATCCTGGGTCTCCAGGGTCCAGTGGCTCCGCCTCCCCCGCGCCCCCCCCCCCCCCCCCCCGCCAGCAGCCCAGGTCAGGGTCGGGGCGCCGGGGCGGGGCGCAGAGAGTGCCCCCTGCCCCCCGCGGGCCATGCCTCTGGCTCCGGGGCCACACTTCTCTGCCTTAGTTTCCCCAGGACCCTCCAGCGTCCCTCTGCCCCGTTCATGGGCCCCCCTCTAAGGGCTGCACCTCATCACATGGACACGCCGGGATCCTCACCCGCCCCCGAGGGTCTCGGTGCTGGGTAACAGGGTCAAGCGTAAAGATTTTTATCCGTATTTCAGCATTTCCTCATGTCATTTCCCGAAAATACAGAACTACTACAACAGGCAGCAGAGACAGCCTAAGCCCACAGTTCTCTGCGGAATGGTGGAGCAGCGATTCTTTCCTCGGGAGTGAACGAGAGTCCATCCTTCCCCTCACCCTTGCCAGCGTTTCCTCCTGTCTACCGGTCAGTCTTCTTCAAGGTTCTGATGCTACCTTTGCAGTAGAACCAAGGACACAAAAAGCTCCATTATGTACAAGCAATAAATACTTTAGACTCTCAAAAAGGAACATTAGCTCGGCAGTACTAGCAAATGAAAAAATTAAACTATCTCAAGTTTAGGAAGTAAAATAAAAGGGGAAAGAAATAAAAAGCAGCTGTTTGACCTAATCATCAGGAAATTTTAATGCCACAGGTAACTATCTGTTGATGCACTATATGTATACATATCTCTCTCGCTCGCTCACTCGCTTGCTCGCTCGTGCGCGCGCACGTGCACACGCGTGCGCGTACACACACATACACACACACACACACACACACAAAGCCTTTCCTCTGTCTCCAACAATCAGTTTTCACCCTATTCCAGTCACTACTGCCACCACGGAGAATGTCTCGATGATAGGATTGGAGGAAGGTACTTCTGTATCCTTGTAGCACCCCAAACAAGGAAGGAAGGAGAAGATACATGGGACTAATGAAAAAAACTTGTGTTGAGTCAGCACACTCTGGAGACAACCTGAGCAAACAGCAGGAAGAGCAACTGGCAGGAGTAGGAAGTGGCCACCCCAGGGGAGAGGCGTCAGCAGTGCCCACCTGATCTGTCGAGTGGATGGAAGAATCAAGGTACAAACTCAACTTCATAGCATAGCAAAGAGCTTCTGCACGGCAGGCAAGCACACTTCGAAAAGATGTCATTGAGAGAGTAAATAATATGATTGTCAGATGCTATTCTGATAGGAAAAGGCCTAGGCAGCCACAACTCCAGACCTGCCTCATGCTTACAGCTCTGTGATCCCAAGGTGTCAGAGGAACATGGCTGAGGGCCGCTCCTTGGCAAGCTGACCTGGTCTGCTGCTCACCAGGCATCAACCCGTTTCCTTGGGGTTCTGAGTTCCACACAGGAAGGTACTTAAGACAAGACACTGGCTTCTCAGTGCCCTTTTGTTCATGAGCACACAGGCTGCAGCAGCTTTGGCAGCCTGGGGTGTCAGCCACAACCTTCTTCATCCCTCATCAGTGAAACCTGCAAGGTTTCATTACAGACATTGAAGTGAACATACACGATGAGCACTCGTTCTAACCCTTGATGATCTTCCTGCAATCCTAACTAAGGTACCGTCTACAGATTCTTTAATATCGGTGGTTCACACAGGGCCACGTGAGACTTACTCATTTCAGCAGAAACACCCAGATACACTGCAAACAGAAAAGACTATCTTCCCTGAACATGGACGTAGCATTTGTATGTTAGGGATGCTCAGACCTCAGCCTGCTTAGCTTGTATAAAAATTCTTGATCCCAAAACTATAATCCTTGAATTGTAAAGATTCTTCTTCTTCTCTTCCAGGACTTAAGGAAAACAGGCACCTGCCACTGCAAATGTCACCATTTTTCCATGTACACTAATGATGAATAAGCACCCTACAAGTTGTTCTACAAAATTCATTACCTGCAGACCCAAGTGAAAGGCTACTTTTAGTGTTGTTACATGTATGACCTTAGCTCATTTTCCACAATATGGAAACCATGAAAACTCAACACCAAATATTGGGAACAAACAGCAGAGGAGGTTCACTCGAAACCCACCAAAACAAAGTGGCCACTGTGGATTTCCAAGCAATAGCACATACATTATACTGGACTCAGAGAGAAAATAATGCCACAGTCACCCACACAGACTCAGCTCTCCAATTATTCTAGATGATTCTGAATATTAGCTATTATAATATTTTAAATTATTTAATGTAAAATTAAATGATCACTACATCTTCCATTCTATCGAAGATGCCAATTTTTCTGGGCAGAAGAGCTAAAAAGAAACTTCTCTGAAGAGGAAATGCAAATGGCCAACAGGCATATGAAAAAATGTTCAACATCGCTTCTCGGCCTTTTGGCTAAGATCAAGTGTAAAAAATGTTCAACATCACTTGTAATCAGGGAAATGCAAATCAAAACTACCATGAGATACCATCTTACACCAGTGAGAATGGCACATATTAAAAAAAAACTAGCAACAACAAATGTTGGCGAGGGTGTGGAAAAAAAGGGAACTCTTCTGCACTGTTGGTGGGAGTGCAAACTGGTCCAACCACTATGGAGAGCTGTGTGGAGATTTTTGGACCTACTAAACATAGAGCTTCCATATGATCCAGCAATTCCACTCCTAGGTATTTACCCAAAGGACACAGAAACATCAATTCCAAAGAGCACCTGCACCCCTATGTTTATAGCAGCACTGTTTACAATAGCTAAGCTTTGGAAACAACCCAAATGCCCAAATAGATGACTGGATCAAGAAGATGTGGTACATATACACCATGGAATATTACTCAGCATTCCAAAAAGATAAACACATGCAATTTGCAGCAACATGGATGGCGCTGGAAGGGATCATGCTCAGCGAAATAAGCCAGAAAGAAAAAGAAAAATGCCGGATGGTCTCACTCATAGCAGGAATCTAGAAAACTTAAATAAGGGACCAGGAAAATGAATAACTATAAGAAAGTGAAAATCAAAATCAACAAAAACACTCTATGGGGGGTAGAGGGCAGGAGGGCAGGGATTAGGCTCAAAATAAGGGGGTTGCAATTGTATGGGGAATATAAAAATAAAAAATTAAAAAAAAGTGTCAATTTTTCAATTGGCCTCAAATAGTAAAGTCTGCATCTAAAGAATATGACCAATTCCACAGGTCTCAGAGATAACATTTACAAGCCCCTGAGACAATACCCACCATCAGATCCATAATGAAAATATTTTTTGTGCACCTTCAAAACTAACTTTTGAACATCTATATTAGTATTCTGAAACATTAAATGAGCTCAACAAATAATTATGCTTATTCAACATCAAAACAAACTTTGAGGGCCTCCCTGGTAGACCAGGGCTTAAGTCTCACCACTATCACCACAATGGCCCACAATATGGCCTAAGTTTGATCCCCAGTCAGGGAGCTGACTCACAGAGGGCACAGCAGACCTCTCCTGTATTACTCCCTGCTCCCCTGAGCAGTGTATTTCAGTAGATCCATCTGTTCTGCGCCCCACTCTGTCCCTGGTAAATCCTCTCATCACCCAACACTGCTGGCCTGCACCCCAGATCTTCTACACAAAAATAAATCTTTAAACAAAAAGAAAAACAAACTTTGAATTAGAAATTGGTAGAGTTCTTGTATGCATAAATAAATAAAAATGCATACATAAATAAATAAAAATAAAAATAGGAATGTTATAAGAATTATATAAAATATTAAAAAAATAAATCTAGGGCCACCCTGGTGGCACAGGGGGTTGAGCACCACACTATGAGTGGGTCCGCAGCCTCCACAGCGTGAGTTTGATCACCGGCCAGCGGGTGGCCCACCTGGCGAGGCAGACCTCTGGTCTCACCTGCTGCTACCTTCAGCTGTGTATTTCAATTGGTCTGCCTGTTCTGTTCCCTGCTCTTTCTCTCGTGAGTCCTCCCACCCCCAGCTTCTCTGGCCTGTGCCCTAGATCTTTTGTGCATAAATAAATGTTTAAAAAAAATAAATAACAAAACACCAATGATTCAAAGCAATAAAGCACAGCAATGGTACCATGATCCCGAATGTCAACAGTAATGTCCAGTTTGGGGAGCAAAAGGATCAGAGTGTGGTGGCAGGGAGTACTGGCTACCTCACTGCAGACGTCCACATGGATTTACAGCCTGGGGAAGAACTTAGGCAGAAGCCAAGTCATATGTGCTTCCTCTGTAGCTGTTCAATAGCATAATAAAAACTAAACTCCCTATTTTCTACTTACCACTGAGATTCAACCAATGATAGCTATAAGTTTTTGACATTTTTAAAAGACCACAATAAATTCTAAAGAGGCTACGTGTATAGCCCAGTCCCTGGCAGACTGTAGGCATTTAGCTAACCCTTGTTCACTATCTTGAGTGTTCAGAGTACTTTCTATCATGGAAAAGAATACACACCCTCCCGTGCTGACAAAACTGCTGAAAAAAATAGTTACATATAAACATCATCATTAAATTGAAGTCCACTTATCCAGATGTGTATACTTTATTAAAACCCAAAGGATTGTTCTCAGAAGTGTCTATAAAGGCACACCCCATCCTGCTTGCTTTGCTTTATCAGATACTGCTTTTCACAAATTGAAGGTGTGTGGCAACCTGGACTGGGCTAAGTCCAGCACCGCCATTTCCCAAAAAACATATGCTCACCTCATGTCTTGGTGATATCTAATTAGGCTATTTTCTCGTTAGGCAAAATACTACTGTATACTTAATAGACGACACTATAGAGCACACAATTTTCATTCACACCAGGAAACCAACAAAAAAGTAATGACTTTATTTATGCAATATTAGGGTTGTTGTGGTATTCTGGAAATGAACCAACAATATCTTCAAGGTGTGCCTGCACCACCTCTTATTTGGTGCAATGTAAGTATGGCTATTAAAACAAAGAAATTTATTTTGCTAAGGCTGCTGTTTGGAGCTGGCCTTACCCCCACTATGGCAAACCTGATGAAGATAGGAGGTGATCACAGCTGGTGCTGGGATAGAGAAACGCTTGTCACAATATGTTTAGGAACATGTATCACGATGAAATAGGCCTATTTTTATCTCCAGAGAATTGTTTTGTATTTTGTTTCTATCCAAAGGACAATTTAAAAGTGAAGGTGAGTACAGGACAGTGCAGTGAGTACCAGCGGGCAGAGAGAGCTGCAAACGCAAAAGGTCTGTGAAAAGAAACACCTGCACAGTCACAGGCAGGCGGGAGCGCTGCCTCGCTTTCCAGGGCATTTTGTTAAAGTAGGACATACATCTTCACACTCAACTTCACATTCGGTTCATCGGAATGACAAACATAATCGAGATCATTTCAGAGAATGGATGTGTGCTCTTCAATACTGAAAATTACTAAGAGCAATGTGCAAGAATCTAAACTTTAGAACTATGTAAATAACCTTTTTAAAATCTAATCACAAAATGACACAAGTTCACTGAAAAACTTGTCAACAGAGGAAACATGAATAATAAAACAATCACCATGAAAACCAACATCCTGAGGACACCAGTCACTGCTTCTACTGTGTTTCCCTCTTATATAGATGAGATAGATCAAATCATTAACAATCAAAGGGGGGGGGGTCTTATCCCGAATAATACTGCAGGCACTGCTGAGGCATCGCTTTCTTATCAATTGTTCTAGATCTCCAGGAATTCCCTCCGGGAGGTACAGCAGCTAAGCCTGCTGTATGGGAATAATTACAGAAAACACTATTTTGAAATGCAGTCTCCTATGAGTAGCAATCACATTTGGGATTAGAGCTATTTCTAAAACTATTAAGGAAATCATGTGCAACATTAAAGACAGCATCTGCATGTAACGCAATTATACATTAAACTTTTATTTTAACCTGAGGCTCTTTCCTTATGAAGGAGGAAGCCCAACACCCACGGAGCTGCTCTGAGGATGGACAGGGTTGCCCACACTCCTCCCCTCCTGCTGGCCTTCAGGGGGTTTATAGTTTAGCCTCATTTGACACTCTCTGATTTAGCCAAAAATATGTAGTCCAAAAATCCCCAACTTTTGTCCTTATTTGTATGATCTTAACACAAGTTCCTTGTCTCCTTTGGACCTTCAGATTGTCAACTACGGAGCAGGAATAATGTCTGTACAGTGCCATCAGTGAGATCACATAACTTAAGTAATGAACTTGTTGCACAGGGTCAGGTAATCTCCAGCAGGTGCTCAATAAACATCGATTTCTTTCCCCTTCCCTGACCTGTTCAACTCTCTCCAAAGCAAGCATAACAGGATTTATGATGGAGGAGGTAATATCAGTTTAACAGATTATAAATATTAAAAAGTAGATTGTCAACAAAATTATCGACAAAATTATCCACTTCCCAGGTGAATGAGTGATTGTGGCTTATTCACGCTCTAATACAGGAGGGATCCTCTTAGGGCCAGGTATCAGTAGAGAAAAGACCTCAAGAGCTTAGGAATGGGCCCGTCAGTGTCTCAGATGATTTCCCATGAAGGACCTTCCATCCCCATTGGTGATAGCATCCAGCTATCCCTGCTGTGGGAATCTCGGGGGTGTCCTTTAGTGATAAAGAGATGGTCACAGGTTTCAATACACTGAAATGGTGACTACAAACCCATTTTTGAAAAGCAGACATTGTAGCCAGAGTGTGGCAGCCGTGTGGCTCTTGGTCACTCAAGGCTCAGGAAAGCCTGGTTCTATTCAAGGGGAGTCTGAAGTCGCCTCATGAGGCAGTTTCTAGGTGTCAAAGTTCCCTCTTCCAGGCTCTGATTGGCCACATCAGCTGCACAACAGGTAAGTGATGCCTCACCCTTCAGACGTGGGCCCAGGCCCAGCACGGGCAGCAGCATCTCAGACCCCGTGAGAAATGCAGAGCCCCAGGCACCACGCAACCTACTGGGTAAGAACCTGCACCCCGGGAGACTGGGACTCGGCTCTGCCCTCCTGCCTGCTGGACCTGGCGTGGGGAGGGGGATGTCAGCCCCAGAAAAGTTTACATTCTCCAAATTATATCCTAAGTCCACAGAGATAAAACACACAGATCAATGGAACAGAACGGAGAGCCCAGAAAACCCATCCGGGGGTTGATCAGTGCGGCAGGGAGGCGCTGGGAGCAAACACGGGGGATGCGCTTTCATTCAGGGGCGCCGCGCACCCACAGGGTCACACTCGGGAATGTCCTGACCCCCATGTTCCTCCAGGACCCCAATGACCCGCGCAGAGCTCTCCACAGCCCGCCCCGCCCCGGGTCCCCTGACTCACCGCTCGGCCATCAGCCGCGGGCAGGGAGGCGTCCTCACCCTCCCCTGACCTGCCCAGCTTCTCCCCGCACTTCCCCGCCTCCTGTACTCTGCCCCCGGGGCTTCTCCTTCCACCGCCAGCGGGCCCGCTCCGCCTGGGTGGGCGCGGCTGGAGGCCGCGGCTCAGCCACTTCCGCTCCCGCCGCCGTTCCCGCGTCAGCGCGTAGGGACGGGACGTCACGCGCAGGGGGCGGGGCAAGGCCGAGAAGGAGAGGCTCGCGGGGGTTCCCAGGGGCGGGGCAGCGGCGCGCGCGGCCGAGGCGGGACACTGGCGGGTGGAGGCGCGAGGGCCGGCGGGAAGCGCAGGGGGGACCGAGGGGCGGTCAGCCGGGCGAGGAGGGAACGCAGCCCGGAGAGCCGAGAGCCGTGGGGGGCCGCTCAGAGGGGGAGCAGGGAGCGGGAGTGTGTGACGTCAGAGCCCTGAAGATGGGGAGATAGAATGACGTGGAGGCAAGAACCCGCTGAAATAGGGATTCGCGCTCATTCGGAGAAGAGAACAAGTCGGTATCGCCCTTCTGCGGGGACTCTGGATTTAGATATTAGCATTTGGGATATTACATATATGTGTGTGTCTGTATTAAAAGAAATAGTTGAATTTTTAAAAAAGATTTATTTATACAAGCACTGGGTACAGTCAGAAGCGGGGGAGGGTGAGAGAATTCACCAGAGCCAGAGCGGGGAGTAGAACAGGCAGACCGATGTAATACACTGCTGAGGGGCACAGCGGGCATGGGAGGAGAGGTCTGCGTGCCATGTGGGACCCTCGCCCGATGGCTGGGGATCCAACCCTCGCTGCAGGCCTCGCAGCCCAGTGCTCAACCAACTGCTGCGCCACCAGGGTGGCCCACCATAGAATTTTTTTAAAGAAAGCCTTAAAAATTCTGTTGCAGTTATAGAAAAATTTCTAAGGGTGAAAATATTGTCTTCCTGATAGTAAAGCAGGTGTGGGAAGAGCAGCAGCATATCAGTTAATGTCAAGTTCACCTTGTTGTTTTTTGTTTTTACTGAGGGAGATATCATAAGGGCAATCTATATAAATCTTTATTAACCCACCTGTGGAATGTTCCAGCAATCTAAGGTGTCGTCAGAAAAGATGACCAGCCAGAGGTGGGGGCAGAGAGGATTATCAAACTTAGAAG
The DNA here is from genome assembly GCF_964194135.1 of Talpa europaea. NCBI lineage: Eukaryota > Metazoa > Chordata > Mammalia > Eulipotyphla > Talpidae > Talpa > Talpa europaea. Next base: position 20,934 of record NW_028167893.1, read on the forward strand.
ACCCACCCATTCTGACCCCAAGGCAATAATTTCCACACTCATTCCATCACAGAACATTATGAAAGAACACCCCTTACCCTGGCAAAATGCAGCTTTTGTTCTTTCAGAGCCTATCTGAGTCTATGCAGACTTCTCTCTCTTCTGCTCTCTTTTCCTCAATCACCTTGCCATGTGCTGATGAAAGGGAACATTACTGAATGATTTGTCAGAGGATCCAAGAATTCCCCCCACACTGAACCCCATCACCTGAATTCCATCAATAGTTTTTCAATTTTTAGCTTGAACTAATTTGTCAGTCCAAATGAGCACATTTTACCCTTTTTCAATTTTTACAATATTTATTGTTTTAATCAACAAGTTTCATCTAGTTATAGGTAAAAATAAAAAAACAGTGAAAATAATAAGGCACTGATTCAAAGCCCAGACCCTTCCAGCCTCAAATACAAGAGGTCTGGGGTCTCCCTCCGGGTGCAAGGGGTTAAGCATGTAATCAACATAAAAAGCTTACAAGCACTATAAATACATAGGCTAAGAGTGAAACTAAGAGTAGGCTAAGGTGTCTGCGAGCGCCGTGAGTGCATGGGGCTGCCTCAACATCCTGAATGTTAAAGATGATGAAAATAGATGGTGCCTGAGCCTGAACCTGATAAGGATGCATAAAAGGAGTGGATTCATGAAACAGTCTCTGAGCAGTCCCAAACCTGGCTCTGAGCTAAGGACTTTCCAGAAGCTCCTCTTCCGAGTCCAGCTTGCTGCTCCTCTTTGGACTCAGACTGTTCTCCAGCCAGAACCTCTCCTCAATCCTCAGTTTGGCACACCATGAACCAAGCCTCACTCCCCGGTTCTTCCTCCCACAAACCGGCGGCCTGCTCTCTGACAGCAGCACATGCTGCAGACCGGCTCAACATCCTGGGGACCATCCGGACTTTGGGCCCTCAAGCCTAGAGACTTCCACAGCCGGAGGACTTTCACCTGGGTGGAAGGCCCGGCTAAGACACGTCGTGGCTACTGTCTTCAGTCAGAGCTACTCTGGGAACTTCGGGTTGCCTTGCCTATGTGAATGTGTGTGTATGTGAACAATACAGTAATAAAATTCTCTTTGAGAGCCAACTTCTGACTGAAGCCAATTAATCCCACTCGCGATAAGTCTCAGCACTATCAAGCTACTGGCAGCCACTGTGGTACAGGTTCCATCCCCAGCCTGGGAGCTGGCCCACATGGTGCAGCAGACCTCTCCTGTCTCGCCTGCTGCTCCCCTCAGAAGAGTTTCACTGCATCTAGGCCTACAACCAGAGATGCATAAATTTGTATGCATAAATAAATAAAAATTTTACAAAATAAATACAAGAGGCCTGAAAGTTGTGCATAACTATGGGAAGAAAAAGACAAAATTTTTAATGGAGCAATGACATTCCATAAAACAAAATTTGAAATAACTGATAAAACCTTCCTGTGATTATTTCATTGCCTTTGCAAAAAGAAATATAGAACATAATAGAATGAAAATCCTGTATTCCAAGTCAACTTGTCACAGATCGATATAAATCAAGTGTCCTGCCTAACAGAACACTTTTATTTTCTGTCTCATCCTACAAGTGAAAACATGGTTATTTCAGCAGAGGTTCCATCATTGACAGGAAAGCTGGCAGTATCAAGATTTTTATTGATTCACTTGTGGTAGTTCAACAGTGGTTTTGATACCGGAATTGTCAGGCCTAGTCTCCCAGCCAGGAACAGATCCCAGGCTGCAGGGGCAGCGCTGAGTCCCAGCCACTAGACCACCACGGGTTGGTGTCTCAAGAAGCCGCAGCAGGAACTTTGCAGACTCTAAGGCAAGCAAGCGAGAAGAGGCAGGTTTGTTTAGAGAAAGAAAAAGTTTATTGAGGAGAAAAGGAACAGAAATAAAGTGGGACTCCCAGGCCGGGAAACCAGGCCAGGGAGGGGCAAGGAAGCCCAAGTGGAGTTGTGTCTCAGGGAATATATACCTTCTTTCCCTAATTATTCTAAAGCTCCACCAGTCTCTTTGTGATTGGTTAGTTCTCGGCTGTCTCACTTAATTTGCTACTTAGCGGGGATCTTCACATTCCTTATCTAACAGGTTTGTCTTTCCCCATTTGTTGCATCTTTATCTTTATGGCCCAGTCCTCCAGATGGGCATCCCTGCATTGAAGTTAATCAGCTGCCCTTCTAATTTGTCCATAAATTAAACCACTCTCCATTTCCCCAATCTCTGCCTCCCTTTATCACTTGAAGGAAACCAAGGCCAGCATTAACAATGTTGTCCTTAGTCCTGGGATGTTTGTTTTTCCTAGTGGAATTAGTTACGTTCCTCTTGCTTCCCTTATCTCTGAAGCCTTCCTCAACTCTCAGAGGTCCCCTCCTGCAGTGTCCCTAAAACTGCCTAATTACCCTAACTTGCCCTGTGTCTCAGTTTTATTTCTCGGTAAACTTGTAAACCGTACAAATGTTACAGGACAGAGAGAGGGGCAGCCCAAACCCTGCAAACCTGCCTATTCTATATAGGGTTCTGCCATCCACCGCATTAGCACAAAACATGAGACTTTAATGGGAAGGAACTTTAATACAATTTGGAAACAATACAGGAAAGGCAAAGAATCTGGTTTCTAAATCAAGCACCCAAAGTTACCCATTTCCTCATGGGTAAAACTCCCTTCAAACGAGATTGGCTCAGAGTAAGGCCCCAAAGCCTGCCACAAGTCTAAAGCATCTTCCTGGGGGACCCACAGAAAAGGGTCAGAAACAACCAGACAAGCCCGGAAGGAAAAGAGCAAAATCAAAATCAAGATAAAAGCTGCCATTGTCACCTCCCTACGGGTCTCACCCACATCTGTGTCACCCCGTCCACGACCAAAAGACAAGCACAGTTTCTTCACGTGTCTCTAGGCTCCATGTGCCTCCTCCAGGTCTCCTTCTGGCTCCATTCTGCTTCCTTCCTAAGTCTCCTCTGCAGCTTCTTCTCTCCCTGCTCAGCTCCACCCTCCCTTGGGTGGGCCAGGAAACCTGGAACCTCCCCCTTTCCTGGGGACCACTCTGTTACACAAGGTCAGAAGTATCATAAATGAAGAGGGTGCAAAGAAAAGGAAGAAAGGAAAAAAAAAACACTGGGAATAGCAAGAGGCATTCAAGGAACCAAAGAATGCCAACAATATTTAACTCCCATTTTTTAAAAAGGGGATTTTCTGTTTGGCTAAAAACATACCCTTTAAATGAATTTTGTCCACTGTCAATGAAAGGAAGTCACTGACACAGAGCAGACGGCTATTGCCATGTCTATCTGTGACCTTTATTGTTTGTGACATGGTGACTTTCAAGGTAGCAAAAATGGCAACAGATGTTCTAGTATCAACCCATTTGAGCAATGTTGAAATGGAACTGCACACAGGCCCCACAAAATGGATATCCTCACCAACATTTCCACCCCAGAAAATAACACCTTTTTAGACATTACAGAAAATAACGCATACATTTTTTAAAAGATTTATTTATTTATTTATACGAGTACTTGGTACAGTCGGGAGCGCAGGAGGGTGAGAGAATTCACCAGAGCGAGAGAGGGGAGCAGAGCAGGTAGAAGGAACGAAGTACACTGTTGAGGGGAGCAGCGGGCGGCAGGAGAGGTCTGCGCGCCATGTGGGCCACTCCTCTAGTTGCCGGGGAGCAGCTGGGGATCGAAACAGCACTGCAGAGGCTGTGGGCAGCTTCACAAACCAGCGCTCAACCGCTGCGCCACTGGGGAGGCCCAACACATACATTTTTTGTTAACACTCTGTTTTATGAATGTTCCATAACTGGAAAAAAGTAACAATCCTAGATGGGACTTCCTATTTGTAAGCAATTTACAGATTCAGTGCAATTTCAATGAAAATTTCAATGGTGTTCCTCAACAAAATGGAACCAATACTGTTCAAATTCATATGGAATCACAAAACCTCGAGCAGCGAAAGTTGTGACTAAAAGGGAGGAATAATGGAGGTCTGACACTCCCAGACATCCAACAATATGACAAAGCTGTTATAATAAAAACTGTGTTGGGACAAAAACAGACACAGAGACCAATGGAATCAAAGTTAAGCCCAGAAATAAAAGCACACATATATGGTGAGCTAACCTATGACACAGGAGCAAAGAATATACATTGGAAAAAAATCGCCTCTTCCATAAATGGTGCTGGGGAAACTGGATTGCAATATGCAAAAGAATGAACTAGACCGCTATCTCACACCATACACAAACCAACTCAAGTGGATGAAAGACTTGCATGTGAAACCTGGCACCATCGAATATACAGAAGGAAACATAGGACAACACTCAATGACATGATCCTCAGAAACATCTTTGAGGATTCTTCTCCAGAAGCAAGGAAAACCCGGGAGAATGTAAACAGTTGGGGCTACAGCAAGAGACAATGATCAAAGCAAAGAGACACCCCCTGAATGGGAGAAAATATCAGCACACCACATGACAGCTAAGGGACACTTCTCCGAAGAAGAAATGCAAATGGCCAACAGGCATAGAAAAAATGTTCAGCATCGCTAATATCAGGGAAATGCAAGTCAAAACCACAATGAGGGACCACCTCACTCCAGTGAGAATGCTCCTTATTAAAAAAAAAAAAACTGGCAATAACAAATGCTGGAGAAGTGGAGGAGACAAAGGAGGCTCTGATGCTGCTGGTGGGAGCACAAACTGGTCCAGCCACTATGGGCAGCTGTGTGGAGGTTCCTCAGAACACTGAAAACGGGTCTACACATGATCCAGAGTTCCACTCCTAGGAATCTACCCAAGGGACAAAAAAAACAAAAACAAAAACAAAAACAGGAAACCTGAACTCCTGTGCTTATTGCAGCACTATTTACAGTAGCCATGACATGGAAACAACTCAAATGCCACAAAACAGATGAATAGATCAAGGAGTTGTGGTACAGTTACACCGCGGGGTATTGCTCATAATCAAAAAAGACAAATTCATGCTGTTTGTGGTGATACGGATGGAGCTGGAAGGGATGATGCTAGCCACAGTAAGGCAGGAGAAAGAGAAATATCAGGTGGTTTCTTACGTGGGAAAATATAGAGAAACTGAACAAAAGGTAGAGAAAAAGACAACCCCAGCAGGATGACCAAGAGCTGAGGCCCCCAGCGCGGAGGGGGGAGGGGGTGAACACAAGGGATTATGGTGATGGGTCACGGGGTGCTATTCTGGTGGGAGCACTATGGGGACCACCCCTGAAGGGAGAATTCAATACCTAAAAAAAATGAACAACGATGCAAGAAAAGAAAAAAAAAAAAGATGAGCTTGGGGAAAGGGAAGACCCTAAGACAATATAAATAAATAAATGGTCCTAAAGGCGGGTCTCACCTGAACAATGCTGCAGGCACTGCTGAGGCATCCTCTCCTCACCAATTGTTCTAGATCTCCAGGAATTTTCTCTGGTAAGTGCAGTAATTAAGCCTGCTGCCTGGGAATCATTAGAAAAAGGCTAATTAAAAAAAATATTTATTTATTTATACAAGAACCAGGGCGCAGGCCAGATGCGCCAACCAGAGCTCTAGCGCCTTCCCTCCCTGGGCCTCACCTGTCTGCTCCCCGCCGCCGGCTCCCCAGGTAATGGGGCAGCGGCGGCCTACGGGGTTCCTGAAGGACCAGGCTTACCCCAGCCTAACCTCACCCCGAGTCAGGGGCCAGCAGGGCCTGAACGAGCGTGCATGTGCGGTAGCAGCGCAGGTGCAGCCAGGTGCGCTGGGCGGGGCTGGGCGCCCAGGAACTCCCTGAGGCAAGGGCCCCGGATGCAGGCCCTGGAGGGGCGGCTCCCAAATAAACACTGAGATGCAGACAAATGCCTTCTCCTCGCTCCAAATACTGTGACCCTACATTATCCGCTAGTCATTAAAAGGGCAAACAAAGTGGCTTGAATTTCTGGGAAAGATTATTATTTTAAACCATTCTTAAAAATCCCCTTACCTGAAGCTGACATAAAGGCATGACTAGGGAACACCCTGGTGGGGAAGGGGTTAAGCACCACACTGTGAAGCCATCCCCAGCCTCTGGAGCCCCAGTTCCATCCCCAGCCAGGAAGGTGACCCACAGGGAGCCACAGACCTCTCCTGTCTTCCCGCTGCTCCCTTCAGCAGTGGATTTCAGTCAGTCCACCTGTTCTGTTCCCTGCGCTGTCTCTGGTGAATTCCCTTACCCCACCCCCGCATCTCTGCCCTGCACCCGAGCTCTTGTATTCATAAGTAAATAAATCTGCAAAAAAAATAAAATAAAATGAAGCATAACAGGTCTCCCGACTTACACATCACGAAATATGGCCGGGAACGCCCTGGCCGAGGACCGATGTACTGACAAGGGACCCCAGAAGCTGAGCAGTGGAATGCCTTGTCGATAAGATTAGAACAATGGCTGGGGATTAGGGTGTGTCATGAAGTAGATAAAAAGTGCCTGGAGGGCAGACTCACAATCCCTAATCTTCTACACCCACCCTTCCCCTTTCTATCATCTCCATGCCCTTAATCTCCTTTTGCTCTTCCCCTCACAACCAATACCGTGGGCCAATAAAAGGGCCAGGATCTTGCTCTTCAGCAATATCCTGCATTATGAAGCCTGCTCCACGACTCCCATTTCTTTATCAGTGTGATGTTGCCTGATGCAACAAATGGCTCCCAAACAGGGACCCCACACCCTGCTTCTCAAGCCCAGAGACGGGAATTGGACATCCTCTCAAGCCTGGCCAAAAGGCTTCACAGACCCAGAGTCTGCAACGAAGCGGTAAGAAGGTGTTTTCAGTCATGTCTTTCCTATCTTTTTCTTCCAAATCAGCCTGGTAAAAGGCCCACAGATTCTGAGTCTGTGATGTTACTTTCTTCCAAATCAGCCAGGTAAAAGGCCCACAGAGCCGGACTCTGTGATGATAATCAGCCTGGTGAAAGGCCCACAAACACTGAGTCTGTGATGTTAACTTTCTTCAGTGAGTTTTTCAGTTAAATCTTTACTCTCTCTCTCTTAGAAGCATGAGTGGTAATCTCACACCCCTTCAGATCAAAGATCTTAACCTCTCTTCTCCTGTTTTCCCCATGCATGGTCCATAAAAATTGTTCCATTATCTTAAAAATGTTTGGTCTCAATAAAATAAAGCAAAAACAATATAAATCCAAAGGATTATTTCTTAAAAATACAAACTCTAAAATATTTTAGCATCTCAAATTTAGTAACAACTGCCTGTCTTTAAAATTTTGGTGACCTTGGGCCCCCAGTCATAAGTGATGGTTAAAATTAAACACTTTATCTATATAAGGATTTTAACTTCTATCTCATTAAAAAATCTTGACATATGGGGCCTCCCTGGTAATACAGGGGTTGAAGCCTCAACACTGTTGAGCTATCTCAGACCAGTACATTAAGGGTTAGATCCTGGCTAGGGAGTTGGCCCACATTACACAGCCAGCCTCTCCTGCCTCAGCCGGCTTCTCCCCTCAACAGCATGTTTTGGTAGATCATCTGTTCTCACCACTCTCAGGTTGGTCTTTTCACACCCACACATCTGGCTTACACCCTAGTTCTTATGTATATAGATAAAAAACCTTTAAAAATAAATAATTTGACTTCTTAAAATTAACACATGGCCAAAATTTTAAATAAAAATCTAGAGATATCTTTTTATCCTTGTCTTCTACCTCCGGAGGATGAACGATAAATGGCACTTATACAAACTCCCCAATTTTGATCATGATCTAAATTTGGTAAACTAGTGTAAATTCAATGGTTTAATTTAAAAGATACATGTCTTTAGGTTTTAAGATTGGGTGTTAATATTTAATGTTTAAATGTGTTTTCTTAAAAGGTAAAAATTGTGTTGTTCAACAAACACCGGTAATTAACTAAATTTCCTTTACAGAAAGACGAACCCACTCTTAAAAATCTTTGTTAGTATAAATAAGTAAGTATGTTATGTTAGTATAAGTAAGTAAGTTTGTTAATCCTGTAAAAAGCTTTTCTAAAACAATAAGCTCTTCATCCTGTGGGTAATAATCCTACTTCCCCTCAAAACAATTATAAAGAACAACTTGGTGCTCCCTTTACACGAGGGTGTTAAAAAACATTTACTGGACTCTTCTGAGTCTGACCCTGATCACAAGGCCTCTTCAGAGGTTAGTGGTGGGGAATTTTTTAATCAAGTAGAGGATGCTACAGCACCCTCCACCTGCACTCTCTAATAAGCTTCAAGAAAATCTTAGAGCATTTCAGTCTTTTGCCACTCATTCTAATCTGCCAGTGTCTCAAGATTCTTGTCAGCAAAACTTAGTTAAAAAAAAATGCTTAAAGAAGGGCCTCCCTGGTGGTGCAGGCGGTTGAGTGCCGCAATGTGAGTCTTTCCACACCCTCTGTATTGTTGGTTTGATTCCGACTGGCGGGCGAGGATATACACTGCTGCTCCCCTCAGCAGTGTATATTGTCAGTCTGCCTGTTCTGTTCCCCGCTCTGTCTCTGGTGAATCCTCACACCGTCCTGCACATCTGGCCTATACCCCGGTTCTTCCATAAATAAATATTTAAAAAATGCTTAAAGAACGCTGTAAACGAGAGGGACCTTTTGCGTTTCATGTTAGTACAAAAAGGAGTTGTGTAACCCATGATAATATCCCCTTTCCTATTTTTTTAATTTAAATTGTATTTTCATATTCCCCATACAATTGCAACTCCCTTATTTTGACCCCAATCCCTCCTTTCCCCCCACCCCATCCCCCATAGTGTGACTTTGGTTCATAGTTGTTTGCTGATTTTAATATTTTCTTTCTTATAGTTATTCTTTTTCCTGGTCTCTTATTTAAGTTTTCTACATTCCTGCTATGAGTTTTTCTTTTTCTTTCTGACTTATTTCACTGAGGATGATCCCTTCCAGCTCCATCCATGTTGCTGCAAATTGCATGTGTTTATCTTTTTTTGAATGCTGAGTAATATTCCATGGTGTATATGTACCACATCTTCTTGATCCAGTCATCTGTTTTTGGGCTTTTGGGTTGTTTCCAAAGCTTAGCTATTGTAAATAGTGCTGCTATAAACATAGGGGTGCAGGTGCTCTTTGGAATTGATGTTTCTGTGCCCTTTGGGTAAATACCTAGGAGTGGAATTGCTGGATCATTGGAAGCTCTATGTTTAGTAGGTCCAGAAATCTCCACACAGCTCTCCATAGTGGTTGGACCAGTTTGCACTCCCACCAACACTGCAGGAGAGTTCCTTTTTCTCCACATCCTTGCCAACATTTGTTGTTGCTAGTTTTCTTAATACATGTGCCATTCTCACTGGTGTAAGATGGTATCTCATGGTATTTTTGATTTGCATTTCCCTGATGACAAGTGATGTTGAACATTTTTTCATATGCCTGTTGGCCATTTGCATTTCCTCTTCAGAGAAGTTTCTTTTTAGCTCTTCTGCCCATTTTTTGAGTGGATTATTTTCTTTGTTGTTGTTGAGTCTCATCAGCTCTTTGCAGATTTTTGTGATCAGTCCTTTATCATTAGTGTTGTGTGCAAAAATGTTCTCCCAGTCGGTGGGGTTTCTCTTTGTTTTTGCTATTGTCTCTTTTGCTGTGCAGAAGCTCTTTAATTTGATGTAGTCCCAGCTGTTTATCTGAGCCTTCACTATCACTGCTTTGGGTGATATGTCTGTAAAGATGTCTTTGATGTACATATCATGTATTGTTTTGCCTGTATTTCCTTCTATGTATTTTATGGTTTCAGGTCTTATGTCTAGTTCTTTAATCCATTTTGAGTTGGTTTTTGTGTATGGTGTGAGGTGGTGGTCAAGCTTCATTCTTTTGCATGTAGCGACCCAGTTTTCCCAGCACCATTTATTGAACAAACTTTCTTGCTCCAATGCATATTCTTTGCTCCTTTGTCAAAGATTAGTTGACCATAAATCTGTGGGTTTATTTCTGGATGTTCTATTCGATTCCATTTGTCTGTGTGTCTGTTCTTGTTACAATACCATGCAGTTTTGATGATTATCCTTTTGTAGTATAGTTTGAAGTCTGGGAGTGTGATGCCTCCATTCCCTTTTTTTATTTCAGGAAAGCTTTGGCTATTCAGGGTTTTGGGTGATTCCATATGAATTTCATCAATAATTGTTCTATTGGGCCTCCCCGGTGGTGCAGCGGTTGAGCGCTGGGTTGCGAAGCTGCCCGCAGCCTCTGCAGCGCTGGCTCGATCCCCGGCTGCTCCCCGGCCACCAGAGGAGGGTCCCGCGTGGCGTGCAGAACTCTCCTGCCTGCTGCTCCCCTCAGCAGTGTACTTTGGTCCTTCTACCTGCTCTGCTCCCTGCTCTGGCTCTGGTGAATTCTCTCACCCTCCCGTGCTTCTAACTGCACCCAGTGCTTGTATAAATAAATAAACTAATCTTCTAAATAAAGAAAGAAAGAATTGGAAAAATTAAAAAAAATAATTGTTCTATTTCTTTGATGAATGACATTGAATTTTTTATTGGAATAGCATTGAATCTGTATATTGCTTTGGTAGGATGGCCATTTTAATAATATTTATTCTTCCAATCCATCAGCAGGGGATATCTTTCCATTTCTTTGTGTTTTCTTTATTTCTTTTAACAGTGTTTTATAGTTTTCTTTGTATAGGTCCTTTACCAACTTTGAGGTTTTTATCTTTTGTAGCTAAATGTGTTTCCTGGAGACAGAGAAAGGCTGGGTTTTATTTCTTAATCCAGCCTGCAACTCTGTGTCTTTTTATTGAAGAGTTTAGTCCATTTACATGTAGAGTTAATATTGATATGTTAGCATCTGTATTTGCCATTGTGTTTTTCTTTCCTTTGATTTTATTTATTTATTCTTTAAATAACTTTTTTTTTGGCCTTCTTTCATTGTTATTCGTTCCTCTGAGGTTCTGGCTTTAGGACTCCTTGTAGTATTTTTTGGAGTCGGGGTTTAGTCGTAATGAAATTCCAGAGTTTCTGTTTGTCCGGGAAGGTCCTTATTCTTTCTTCATAGAGGAAGGAGAGCTTTGCAGGATAGAGTATTCTTGGTTGGCATCTGTTTTCTTGGAGTCAGTTGACTATGTCCCTCCACTCTCTCCTTGCCCGTAGTGTTTCTTCGGAGAAATCTGATGGCAGTCTGATAGGTTTTCCTTTGAATGTTATCTGTTTCTTCCCTCTTGTCAGCTTCATTATTTTTTCCTTGTCCTGGATTCTTGGGAGCTTTACTATTATGTGTCTTGCTGTATTTTTCCTTTCGTCGTGGAAGTTTGGTGTTCTTCTTACTTCTTGTATATCAATTTTCAGTCCCTTCTTCACGTTTGGGAAGTTCTCTTCAATTATCTCCTTGAATATTTTCTCTGTTCCTACATCTCTCTCTCCTCTCCTTCTGGGATTCCTATAACTCTTGTTTCCTTTCCTCATGGAGTCGAATAGTTCCCAAAGTCATTCTTCAGTCTTTGTCCTTCGTACTTCTCTTTACTTTTCTGTTTTGGTTCTTTTTATTTCTGTGTCTTCAAGAGTACACATTTGTTTTTCCATTTCATCTATTCTGCTTTCCTTTCTTCTCCCAGAGTTCTTTAGTGCCTCCATTAATTCTTTGATCTCCTGCATTTCTTTTACTTCCCTCTTTAGGGATTCAATTTCATTCTTCTGAGCATTGTTTTCCTTAATTACTTCCATCAGTTTTTTCATCATGGCAGTTAAGTTCTTTTTCTGGAAGGCTCAGATGTTCTTCCAATTCACCACAGTTGCAAGCTGGTGGGTGTTTTTGTTTTTTTTTTTTTTGTGCTGTGTCTTTTTTCTGAAGCGATGCTACTTTGCTTGTAGTTTTTCTTTTCCCTGCTGCCTGTCTTCTAATTTGCCTTATGCATTGGGACACTGTGCTGCTGGTACTAGCTGGCATCTTTTTGGGAGTTTCCGAAAGTGGCAATCCAAACGAGTCAAAAACTGTTATGCCAGAATTCTAGTGAGGCAGTGGTACTGTGAGTTTGTTAATGATCACTGTCAAAGAATCTCTCCTCCTTCTGTGTTTTGTTACAAAGGTGTGTCTTGAAGTCCCACAGACTTCCCTGGAGGTGAGGCAACTGGATTGCACTCTGAGTTCCAAATCTCTGGATCCTCTTTTGGGCGCTGACTTCCTGCCAGGTGGGACCGTGCTTGTTGGGTCCTTCAGCTCACCTCTGACTGCACAGGGAACCTTCTCCCTCTGGCTCCACGGGGAGCTGCCTGCCAGATTCAAGCAGTTTTTATTGAAGAAAGGTCCCTGTTCTAAAATGGTGCTTTGGAGACAGGCACACTCTTCTGCATACCCATTCTGCCCTGGCCGTGGGTGCCCACTCCCACTCTGGGCTCGGACTGCTGGTCAGAAGGGGCCTGGCTTGGGCGAACTTCCCAGTTCACCTCTGACACCTCTGGGAGCCTTCTGCCCCTTTCAAATAGTCTTTACTGAAGAGAGGTCCCTATTCTATGGGGTGTTGGTGATTTTTTTCTGGTCGCTAGGTGGCACTAGGAGATCTCTCCTAGTGTCCTTGGGGAGCTGTTTTTTTTACTCCATGGGACAGGGGAACAGAGTGGGAGTAGTGGGGAAAGCCTCAACTGCTTTGGGGTGCTGTGTCTGCCTTGTGCCCCACCATCGTGGGGATCTCAGGCCCCGAATTTTGTGCCCTGGGTCTCAGTTCCAAAACCCTCAGGTCCAGGACGTGGGCTGTATTTAGCCCAGTTCAGTGTCCACAGAAATGGCGCCTTTTGCACCCCGCTCCCTTTCCGGGCGCCTGGTTTCTGATTACTCAGTGAGGGACGTTCACCTTAGAGAGGGCCCCTGTGAGTCTCCGTGCAAGCCTAAGTTGCAGGTGCGGGGACCTGGGCAGCCGCGATCCACATATCCTTTCCAAGGGCACCGCTTTTCCAAACAAGCTTACCGGCTGGCCTGTGGCTGTTTCTAGGTCTCCAGGAGTCTTCGTTTTTCTCTATTGGCACCTGGAGCCATTCGCTTACCTCCATGGTGAATCCTGCAGGGTTCTCCACAGCTCCAGTACACGGGGTGTGGTGGCTGAAATAGTTCCTTTCCACTCACAGTCCCTCTTGATGCATAGTTTGTTCTTCTTGGTTGTTTTAGTCTTTTTGTATTTATTCTCATTTCTGTTGATCGGAGAGTGCTGACTTTGTGGGTAGGGGAGGGTAGCAGGGTTCTGAGCTTTCCTACCTTCTAGTTCTCATTGATGGTAACTTTCTTCTTCGGGTAGTTTGCTGGAGTCATCCGTTTATCTTCGTTTCCCAGCTCTTACTGGGACCTGCCGCTTTTCCTCCCTATTAACTTTTTTTTAATGTGAGATCTTACTTGCAGCGTTTCCTTGCCGCCATGTTGACCGCCCCTCTGAAGAACAGGATTTAAGCATTTTTCCTATTTTTTTTAAGATTTAATTTTTCATTTATACAAGTACTGGGTACAGTCAGCAGTGCAGGAGGGTGAGACAATTCACGAGAGCCAGAGGTGGGAGCAGTACAGGAAGAATGATAAAACACACAGCTGAGATGAGCAGAGGGCGGGGCAGGAGAGGTCTGCGTGCCATATGGGACCCTCACTGGTGGCTGGGGATCTAAACGGTGCTGCAGTGACTCCGGACAGCTTCAAGCCCAGCACTCAAGCGCAGCAACATCAGGGAGGCCCTCCCCTATTCTATTTTTAAGGAATAAAGGTCTAGAAACCGTGGTTGGGGGGTCAAGGGCCCTCTGCACCCATGGGGGTACGGGGCCCTAAGCAACCTAGGGGGAACAGAGACATCAAGCCCGTTGGGGGAACGGGGTCCTATGCCCCCTAGGGGACACCTGCACTCACCCCATGAACTAAAACACCAAGGGGCAAGCCGTGCGCAGGAAGAAGCCATAGACAGAGGGGCGCGGTCACTGTCAGGGAGGGGACTCCCTGTAAGCCACAGAAAAGCTGCCAGTTCAGCCACTTCCAAACTTGCAGACACACAGGCTGACACAGAAAGCCCCAGGCAACACAGCTTCCATCAAGAGGAAGAGACCTCACCTGGCCCAGCAGAGCTGAAGAGCCACAGGCTACACCACTGGCAGGAGCCTGACACCGCCCACCCGTCTGCACATGGGCAAAGGTGAAGTTCTCAGGGACGCCGGCAGGGGGCGCTGGTGAGCACGGGGGTGGTTCGGGGACCCTCAGCCCCCTTGGGCGTAGGGGGACCTGTAAACACATGGGGTATCGGGACACACTTCCCCTCGGGGGATAGGTCAATCTTCCCCAAAGGGGACACCTGAAGACTCCTCTAGCACTCACACCGCCAGGGCCCGGTCCCGGGCCCGAACACGCCCTAGACGGAGGGGCGGGGTCACTGTCAGTGGAGGGCACCCCCTGTAAGCCACGGACAAGCGGCGACCGCTGCCTCTTCCCAAACTGCAGGCAGACAGGCCGGGGCGGAAAGGCCCGGGAAAGCCAGAACCACTCAAAGGGGAAGGGTCCTCACTTGGCCCAGCAGCTCTGATGAGCCCACGGCTCCGGCCCCAGCCTGAGCCAGACCCCGCCCACCCGAGTCTGCTCATGCGCAAAGGTGCAGTTCTCAGGGGCGCCGGCAGGGAGCGCTGGTGAGCGGGGGGTGGTGGTTCGGGGACCCTCAGCACCCTTGGGCGTAGGGAGACCTCTACCCACATGGGGAATGTGGACCCTCGTTCCCCTCGGGGGAACGATCAATCTTCCCCCTAGACGACACCTGCACCCTCCTCTAGCACTCACCCCCCCCATGCAGGGGCCAGCCCCGGGCCCGAACTCGCCCTAGACGGAGGGGCGGGTTCACTGTCAGGGGAGGGCAGCCCAAGTAACACATAGACAAGCGGCGACCTCGGCCTCTTCCCAAACTGCAGGCAGACAGGCCGGCGCGGAAAGCCGTGAGCAAGCCAGCACCACTCAAAGGGGAAGGGTCCTCACCTGGCCCAGAGGCTCTGATGAGCCCAGGCTCCGGCCCTAGCCGGAGCCAGACACTGCCCACCCGAGTCTGCATATGCGCAAAGGTACAGTTCTCAGGGCCGCCAGCAGGGGGCGCTGGTGAGCGGGTGGTGGTTCGAGGACCCCCAGCCCTTTGAGGGTGGGGGCACCTGTACCCCCATGGGGAATGGGGAACCTCATCCCCCTCGGGGAAACGGTCAATCTTAACCCTGGGGGGCACCTGAACCCTCCTCTCGTACTCACACCCCCAGGGTCCGGCCGCGCGACCAAACAGGCCTTAGAGAAGGGGTGGGGTCAGTGTCTAGGGCCGCATCCCCTGTTCGGCCCAGAGAACCGGCGACCGCGGCCTCTTCCCACACTGCAGGCAGACTCGTCGACGCGGAAAGCCGGGACAACCCAGCCCCAATCAAAGGGGAAGCGTCCTCACCTGGCCCAGCAGGGCTGATGAGCTCAGGGCTCCGCCCCAGACCGGAGCCTGACCCCGCCTACCCATCTGCGCATGCGCAAAGGTGCAGTTCTCAGGGCCGCGGGCAGGAGGCGCTGGTGAGGGGGGTGGTGGTTCGGGGTCCCTCGGCCCCCTTGGACGTAGGGGGACCTCTACCCCCATGGGGAATGGGGATCCTGTTCCCCCTCGGGGGAACGGTCAATCTTCCCCCTAGGGGACACCTGCACCCTCCTCTCGCACTCACCCCCCACCCAGGGGCCGGCCCCGGGCCCGAACACACCCTAGACGGAGGGGCGGGCTCACTGTCAGGGGAGGGCAGCCCATGTAACACACGGACAAGCGGCGACCGCGGCCTATTCCCAAACTGCAGGCAGACAGGCCGGCGCGGAAAGCCCCAAGCAAGCCAGCACCACTCAAAGGGGAAGGGTCCTCACCTGGCCCAGCAGCACTGATGTGCCCCTGTCTCCGGCCCCCGCCGGAGCCAGACCCTGCCCACCCGATTTGTGCATGCGCAAAGGTGCAGTTCTCAGGACCGCCGGCAAGGGGCGCTGGAGAGCGGGTGGTGGTTCGGGGACCCCCAGCCCCCTTGGGCGTAGGGGGACCTCTACCCCCTTGGGGAATGGGGACACTCTTCCCCCTCGGGGAAACAGTCAATCTTCCCCCTGGGGGACACCTGAACCCTCCTCTCGCAATCACACCCCCAGGGTCCGGCCAGGCGACCGAACATGCCTTAGAAGGAGGGGCGGGGTCAGTGTCTCGGGCCAGCACCCCTGTTCGGCCCAGAGAACCAGCGACCGCGCCCTCTTCCCAAACTGCAGGCAGACACGTTGACGCGGAAAGCCCGGGACAACCCAGCCCCAATCAAAGGGGAAGCGTCCTCACCTGGCCCAGCAGCGCTGATGAGCCCAGGCTCCCGCCCCGGCCGGAGACAGACCCCGCCCACCCGATCTGTGCATGCGCAAAGGTGCAGTTCTCATGGCCGCCGGCAGAGGGCGTGGTGAGCTGGTGGTGGTTCGGGGACCCCAACCCTTTGAGGCCGGGGGCACCTGTACCCCCATGGGGAATGGGGACCCTCTTCCCCCTCTGGAAACGGTCAATCTTCCCCCTGGGGGACACCTGCACCCTCCTCTCGTAACTCACAGCCCCAGGGTCCATCCACGGGAACGAAAACGCCCTAGAGAGAGGGGCGGGGTCAGTGTCAAGGTCGGGCACCCCCTGTTCGGCCCAGAGAATCGGCGACCGCGGCCTCTTCCCAAACTGCAGGCAGACTCGCCAAGACGGAAGTCTCTGGACAACCTAGCCCCAATCACAGGGATAGCGTCCAAACCTGGCCCAGCAGGGCTGATGAGCTCCAGGCTCTGCCCCGGACCTGAGCCTGACCCCGCCCACCCGTCTGCGCATGCGCAAAGGTGCAGTTCTCAGGGCAGCGGGCAGGGGGCGCTGGTGAGCAGGGGGGCTGTTTCGGAGTCCCTCAGCCCCAGTGGGCGTAGGGGGACCTCTACCCTCATGGGGAATGGGGACCCTCTTCCCCCTCGGGGGAACGGTCAATCTTCCCCCTAGGGGACACCTGCACGCTCCTCTCACACTCACCCCCCCAACCAGGGGCCGTCCCCGGGCCCGAACACGCCCTAGACGGAGGGGCGGGTTCACTGTCAATGGAGGGCAGCCCATGTAACACACGGACAAGCAGCGACCGCGACCTCTTCTCAAACTGCAGGCAGACAGGCCGGCGCGGAAAGCCCGGGAAAGCCAGCACCACTCAAAGGGGAAGGGTCCTTACCTGGCCCAGCAGCGCTAATGGGCCCAGGCTCCGCCCACCCGTCTGCGCATGCGCAAAGGCGCCGTTCTCAGGGTCGCAGACCGGGGGCGTTGGTCAGCGGGTGGTGGTTCGGGACACTCAGTCCCCTTGGTCGTGGGGGAACCTCTACCCCCATTGGGAATGGGGACCCACTTCGTCCTCGGGGAAACTTTCAATCTTCCCCCTGGGGGACACCTGAACCCTCCTCTCGCACTCACACCCCCAGGGTCCGGCCGACTGACCGAATATGCCTTAGAGAGAGGGGCGGGGTCACTGTCTCGGGCCAGCACCCCCTGTTCAGTCCAGAGAACCGGCGACCTCGGCCTCTTCCCAAACTGCAGGCAGACTCGTCGAGGCGGAAAGCCCGGGACAACCCAGCCCCAATCAAAGGGGCAGCGTCCTCACCTGGCCCTGCAGGGCTGATGAGCTCAGGGCTCCGCCCCAGACCGGAGCCTGACCCCGCCTACCCATCTGCGCATGCGCAAAGGTGCAGTTCTCAGGACAGCGGGCAGGGGGCGCTGGTTAGCGGGCGGTGGTTCTGGGTCCCTCAGCCCCCTTGGGCATAGAGGGACATCTACCCCCATGGGGAATGGGGACCCTCTTCCCCCTTGGGAACGGTCAATCTTACCCCTAGGGCACACCTGCACCCTCCTCTCGCACTCACCCCCCCCCACCCAGGGGCCGGCCCCGGGCCCGAACACGCCCTAGACGGAGGGGCGGGTTCACTGTCAGGGGAGGGCAGCCCATGTAACACACGGACAAGCGGCGACCGCGTCCTCTTCCCAAACTGCAGGTAGACAGGCCGGCGCGGAAAGCCCCGGGCAAGCCAGCACCACTCAAAGGGGAAGGGTCCTCACCTGGCCCAGCAGCGCTGATGAGTCCAGGCTCCGGCCCCGGCCGGAGACAGACCCCGCCCACCCGATCTGTGCATGCGCAAAAGTGCAGTTCTCAGGGCCGCCGGAAGGGGGCGTGGTGAGCTGGTGGTGGTTCGGGGACCCCAACCCTTTGAGGCCGGGGCACCGGTACCCCCATGGGGAATGGGGACCCTCTTCCCCCTCTGGAAACGGTCAATCTTCCCCCTGGGGGACACCTGCACCCTCCTCTCCTAACTCACAGCCCCAGGGTCCATCCACGGGACCGAAAACGCCCTAGAGAGAGGGGCGGGGTCAGTGTCAAGGTCGGGCAACCCCTGTTCGGCCCAGAGAACTGGCAACTGCTGCTACTTCCCAAACTGGAGGCCGACTCGCCAAGGCGGAAGTCTCGGGATAACCCAGCCCCAATCACAGGGGTAGCGTCCAAACCTGGCCCAGCAGGGCTGATGAGCTCCAGGCTCCGCCCCGGGACCGGAGCCTGACCCTGCTCATCCGTCTGCGCATGCGCAAAGGTGCCGTTCTCAGGGCTGCAGACCGGGTGAGTTGGTGAGCGGGGGGGTGTTTCGGGGACACTCAGCCCCCTTGGGCGTAGGGGGACCTCTACCCCCATTGGGAATGGGGACCCTCTCCCCCCTCGGGGAAACGGTCAATATTCCCCCTGGGGGACACCTGCACCCTCCTCTCGTGACTCACAGCCCCAGGGTCCATCCATGGGACCGAAAACGCCTTAGAGAGAGGGGCGGGGTCAGTGTCAAGGTCGGGCACCCCCTGTTCGGCCCAGAGAACCGGCGACCGCGGCCTCTTCCCAAACTGCAGGCCGACTCGTCGACCCGGAAAGCCCGGGACAACCCAGCCCCAATCAAAGGGGAAGGGTGGTCACCTGGCCCAGCAGGGCTGAAGAGCTCCAGGCTCCGCCCATGACCGGAGCCTGACCCCGCCCACCCGTCTGCGCATGCGCAAAGGTGCAGTTATCAGGGCCGCCGGCAGGGGGCGCTGGTGAGCGGGTGGTGGTTCGGGGACCCCCAGCCCCTTTGAGGGTGGGGGCACCTGTATCCCCATGGGGAATGGGGACCCTCTACCCCCTCGGGAAACTGTCAATCTTCCCTCTGGGGGACACCCGCACCCTCCTCTCCAACTCATAGCCCCAGGCTCTGTCCCCACGAACGAAAACGCCCTAGAGAGAGGGGCGAGGTCAGTGTCTCGGGCCGGCACCCCCTGTTCGGCCCAGAGAACCTGCGACCGCGGCCTCTCCCCAAACTGCAGGCAGACTCGTGTACGCGGAGAGCCCTGGAAAACCCAGCCCCAATCAAAGGTGATGCGTCCTCACCTGGCCCAGCAGGGCTGATGAGCTATAGGCTCCGCCCCGGACCAGAGCCTGACCCCGCCCACCCGTCTGCGCATGCGCAAAGGCGCAGTTATCAGGGCCGCCGGCAGGGGCGCTGTGAGCGGGGGTTGGTTCGGGGTCCCTCAGCCCCCTTGGGCGTAGGGGGACCTCTACCCCCATGGGGAATGGGGACCCTCTTCCCGCTTGGGGAAAAGGTCAATCTTCCGCCTCGGGGACACCCGAAACCTCCTCTCGCACTCACACCCCCAGGGTCCAGCCACGTGACCGAACACGCCTTAGAGAGAGGGGCGGGGTCAGTATCTAGGGCCGGCACCCCCTTTTCGGCCCCGAGAACCGGCGACCGCGGCCTCTTCCCAAACTGCAGGCAGACTCGTCGACCCGGAAAGCCCGGGACAACCCAGCCCCAATCAAAGGGGCAGCGTCCTCACCTGGCCCAGCAGGGCTGATGAGCTCCAGGCTCCGCCCCGGACTCAGGGCCGCGGGCAGGGGGCGCTGGTGAGCGAGGGGGTGAATTGGGGTCCCTCAGCCCCCTTGGGCGTAGGGGGACCTCTACCCCAATGGGGAATTGGACCCTCTTCCCCCTCGGGGGAACGGTCAGTCTTCCCCTTAGAGGACACCTGCACCCTCCTCTCCCACTCACACCCCCTGGGGCCCCCCCAGGGCCCGAACACGCCCTAGTTGGAGGGGCGGTGTCAATATCAGGGGAGGGCACCCCCTGTAAGCCAGGGACGAGCGGCGACCGCGGCCTCTTCCAAAACGGCAGGCAGACAGGCCGGCGTAGTAAGCGCCGGGCAAGCCAGCACCACACAAAGGGGAAGGGTCCGCACCTGGCCCAGCATTTCTTGATGAGCCCCAGGCCCCGCCCCTGGCCGGAGCCTGACCCCGCCCACCCGACTCTGGCTGCGCAAAGGTGCACTTCCTAGGGCCGCCGATAGGGGGCGTTGGTGAGGGGGCTCGGGGACCCTCAGCCCCCACCTGTCTGGGGCCAACCCTGCACCCATGGGGGTACGGGATTGTCCTCCCCCATGGGGGAACGGGGCCCCCTTCCCCTTCGCAGAGCCCCAAGCTTCCTCCAGGGGCACGCCTGCACCCTCCTCTCGCACTCACAGCCCCAGCGGCGGGGCCGTGCGCCCGCAGACGCCCTAGACGGACGGCCGGGGTCCCCGTCAGGGGAGGGCACCCCATGGAAACCAGGGACGAGCGGCGAACGCGGCCTCTTCCAAAACGGCAGGCACACAGGCCTGCGCGGCAAAATGCCCCGGGCAACCCAGCACCACTCAAAGGGGAAGGGTCCGCACCTGGCCCAACAGCTCTTGATGAGCTCCAGGGCCCGCCACTGGCCGGAGCCTGACCCCGCCCACCCGACTCTGGCTGCGCACAGGTGCACTTCCTAGGGCCGCCGCTAGGGTGCGCTGTTGCAGGGCTCGAGGACCCTGAGCCCCCACCGGGCTGGGGCCACCCCTGCACCCATGGGGGTACGGGATTGTCCTCCCCCATGGGGGAACGAGGCCACCTTCCCCTTGCGGGGCCCAAAGCTTCCTCCCGGGGCACGCCTGCACCCTCCTCTCGCACTCACAGCCCCAGCGGCGGGGCCGTGCGCCCGCAGACGCCCTAGACGGAGGGCCGGGGTCCCCGTCAGGGGAGGGCACCCCCTGGAAGCCAGGGACGAGCGGCGACCGCGGCCTCTTCCAAAACGGCAGGCACACAGGCCTGCGCGGCAAAAAGCCCCCGGCAAGGCAGCACCACTCAAAGGGGAAGGGTCCGCACCTGGCCCAGCAGCTCTTGATGAGCTCCAGGCCCCGCCCCTGGCCGGAGCCTGACCCCGCCCACCCGACTCTGGCTGCGCACAGGTGCACTTCCTAGGGCCGCCGCTAGGGTGCGCTGTTGCAGGCTCGAGGACCCTGAGCACCCACCGGGCTGGGGCCACCCCTGCACCCATGGGGGTACGGGATTGTTCTCCCCCAAGTGGGAACGAGGCCCCCTTCCCCTTGCGGGGCCCCAAGCTTCCTCCCGGGGCACGCCTGCACCCTCCTCTCGCACTCACAGCCCCAGCGGCGGGGCCGTGCGCCCGCAGACGCCCTAGACGGAGGGCCGGGGTCCCCGTCAGGGGAGGGCACCCCCTGGAAGCCAGGGACGAGCGGCGACCGCGGCCTCTTCCAAAACGGCAGGCACACAGGCCTGCGAGGCAAAACGCCCCGGGCAAGCCAGCACCACTCAAAGGGGAAGGGTCCGCACCTGGCCCAGCATTTCTTGATGAGCCCCAGGCCCCGCCCCTGGCCGGAGCCTGACCCCGCCCACCCGACTCTGGCTGCGCAAAGGTGCACTTCCTAGGGCCGCCGCTAGGGGGCGCTGGTGAGGGGGCTAGGGGACCCTCAGCCGCCACTTGTCTGGGGCCACCCCTGCACCCATGGGGGTACGGGATTGTCCCCCCCATGGGGGAACGGGGCCCACTTCCCCTTCGCGGAGCCCCAAGCTTCCACCCGGGGCACGCCTGCACCCTCCTCTCGCACTCACAGCCCCAGCGGCGGGGCCGTGCGCCCGCAGAAGCCCTAGACGGAGGGCCGGGGTCCCCGTCAGGTGAGGGCACCCCCTGGAAGCCAGGGACGAGCGGCAACCGCGGCCTCTTCCAAAACGGCAGGCACACAGGCCTGCGCGGCAAAATGCCCCCGGCAAGGGAGCACCACTCAAAGGGGAAGGGTCCGCACCTGGCCCAGCAGCTCTTGATGAGCCCCAGGCCCCGCCCCTGGCCGGAGCCTGACCCCGCCCACCCGACTCTGGCTGCGCAGAGGTGCACTTCACAGGGCCGCCGCTAGGGGCGCTGGTGAGGGGGCACGGGGACCCAAAGCCCCCACCGGGCTGGGGCCACCCTTGCACCCATGGGGGTACGGGATTGTCCTCCCCCAAGTGGGAACGAGGCCCCCTTCCCCTTGCGGGGCCCCAAGCTTCCTCCCGGGGCACGCCTGCACCCTCCTCTCGCATTCACAGCCCCAGCGGCGGGGCCGTGCGCCCGCAGAAGCCCTAGACGGAGGGCCGGGGTCCCCGTCAGGTGAGGACACCCCCTGGAAGCCAGGGACGAGCGGCGACGGCGGCCTCTTCCAAAACGGCAGGCAAACAGGCCTGCGCGGCAAAACGCCCCGGGCAATCCAGCACCACTCAAAGGGGAAGGGTCCGCACCTGGCCCAGCATTTCTTGATGAGCCCCAGGCCCCGCCCCTGGCCGGAGCCTGACCCCGCCCACCCGACTCTGGCTGCGCACAGGTGCACTTCCTAGGGCCGCCGCCAGGGGGCGCTGGTGAGAGGGCTCCGGGACCCAAAGCCCCCACCGGTCTGGGGCCAGCCCTGCACCCATGGGGGTAAGGGATTGTCCTCCCCCATGGGGGAACGGGGCCCCCTTCCCTTTCGCGGAAGCCCCACCCTTCCTCCCGGGGCACGCCTGCACGCTGCTCTCGCACTCACAGCCCCAGTGGCGGGGCGTGCGCCCGCAGACGCCCTAGACGGAGGGCCGGGGTCCCCGTCAGGGGAGGGCACCCCCTGGAAGCCAGGGACGAGCGGCGACCGCGGCCTCTTCCAAAACGGCAGGCACACAGGCCTGCGCGGCAAAACGCCCCGGGCAAGGGAGCACCACTCAAAGGGGAAGGGTCCGCACCTGGCCCAGCATTTCTTGATGAGCCCCAGGCCCCGCCCCTGGCCGGAGCCTGACCCCGCCCACCCGACTCTGGATGCGCAAAGGTGCACTTCCTAGGGCCGCCGATAGGGGGCGTTGGTGAGGGGGCTCGGGGACCCTCAGCCCCCACCTGTCTGGGGCCAACCCTGCACCCATGGGGGTACGGGATTGTCCTCCCCCATGGGGGAACGGGGCCCCCTTCCCCTTCGCAGAGCCCCAAGCTTCCTCCAGGGGCACGCCTGCACCCTCCTCTCGCACTCACAGCCCCAGCGGCGGGGCCGTGCGCCCGCAGACGCCCTAGACGGACGGCCGGGGTCCCCGTCAGGGGAGGGCACCGCATGGAAACCAGGGACGAGCGGCGACCGCGGCCTCTTCCAAAACGGCAGGCACACAGGCCTGCGCGGCAAAATGCCCCGGGCAAGCCAGCACCACTCAAAGGGGAAGGGTCCGCACCAGGCCCAGCAGCTCTTGATGAGCTCCAGGCCCCTCCCCTGGCCGGAGCCTGACCCCGCCCACCCGACTCTGGCTGCGCACAGGTGCACTTCCTAGGGCCGCCGCTAGGGTGCGCTGTTGCGGGGGCTCAAGGACCCTCAGCCCCCACCGGGCTGGGGCCACCCCTGCACCCATGGGGGTACGGGATTATCCTCCCCCATGGGGGAACGAGGCCCCCTTCCCCTTGCGGGGCCATAAGCTTCCTCCCGGGGCACGCCTGCACCCTCCTCTCGCACTCACAGCCCCAGCGGCGGGGCTGTGCGCCCGCAGACGCCCTAGACGGAGGGCCGGGGTCCCCGTCAGGGGAGGGCACCCCCTGGAAGCCAGGGACGAGCGGCGACCGCGGCCTCTTCCAAAACGGCAGGCACACAGGCCTGCGCGGCAAAACGCCCCGGGCAAGGGAGCACCACTCAAAGGGGAAGGGTCCGCACCTGGCCCAGCATTTCTTGATGAGCCCCAGGCCCCGCCCCTGGCCGGAGCCTGACCCCGCCCACCCGACTCTGGCTCTGCAGAGGTGCACTTCACAGGGCCGCCGCTAGGGGGCGCTGGTGAGGGGGCTCGGGGACCGAAAGCCCCCACAGGGCTGGGGCCACCCCTGCACCCATGGGGGTAGGGGATTGTCCTCCCCCATGGGGGAACGGGGCCCCCTTCCCCTTCGCGGAAGCCCCACCCTTCCTCCCGGGGCACGCCTGCACGCTGCTCTCGCACTCACAGCCCCAGCGGCGGGGCCGTGCGTCCGCAGACGCCCTAGACGGAGGGCCGGGGTCCCCGTCAGGGGAGGTTACCCCCTGGAAGCCAGGGACGAGCGGCGACCGCGGCCTCTTCCAAAACGGTAGGCACACAGGCCTGCGCGGCAAAACGCCCCGGGCAAGCCAGCACCACTCAAAGGGGAAGGGTCCGCACCTGGCCCAGCATTTCTTGATGAGCCCCAGGCCCCGCCCCTGGCCGGAGCCTGACCCCGCCCACCCGACTCTGGCTGCGCAAAGGTGCACTTCCTAGGGCCGCCGCTAGGGGGCGCTGGTGAGGGGGCTCGGGGACCCTCAGCCGCCACCTGTCTGGGGCCACCCCTGCACCCATGGGGGTACGGGATTGTCCCCCCCATGGGGGTCGGGGCCCACTTCCCCTTCGCGGAGCCCCAAGCTTCCTCCCTGGGCACGCCTGCACCCTCCTCTCGCACTCACAGCCCCAGCGGCGGGGCCGTGCGCCCGCAGAAGCCCTAGACGGAGGGCCGGGGTCCCCGTCAGGTGAGGGCACCCCTGGAAGCCAGGGACGAGCGGCGACCGCGGCCTCTTCCAAAACGGCAGGCACACAGGCCTGCGCGGCAAAATGCCCCCGGCAAGGGAGCACCACTCAAAGGGGAAGGGTCCGCACCTGGCCCAGCAGCTCTTGATGAGCCCCAGGCCCCGCCCCTGGCCGGAGCCTGACCCCGCCCACCCGACTCTGGCTGCGCAGAGGTGCACTTCACAGGGCCGCCGCTAGGGGCGCTGGTGAGGGGGCACGGGGACCCAAAGCCCCCACCGGGCTGGGGCCACCCTTGCACCCATGGGGGTACGGGATTGTCCTCCCCCAAGTGGGAACGAGGCCCCCTTCCCCTTGCGGGGCCCCAAGCTTCCTCCCGGGGCACGCCTGCACCCTCCTCTCGCATTCACAGCCCCAGCGGCGGGGCCGTGCGCCCGCAGAAGCCCTAGACGGAGGGCCGGGGTCCCCGTCAGGTGAGGACACCCCCTGGAAGCCAGGGACGAGCGGCGACGGCGGCCTCTTCCAAAACGGCAGGCAAACAGGCCTGCGCGGCAAAACGCCCCGGGCAATCCAGCACCACTCAAAGGGGAAGGGTCCGCACCTGGCCCAGCATTTCTTGGTGAGCCCCAGGCCCCGCCCCTGGCCGGAGCCTGACCCCGCCCACCCGACTCTGGCTGCGCACAGGTGCACTTCCTAGGGCCGCCGCCAGGGGGCGCTGGTGAGAGGGCTCCGGGACCCAAAGCCCCCACCGGTCTGGGGCCAGCCCTGCACCCATGGGGGTAAGGGATTGTCCTCCCCCATGGGGGAACGGGGCCCCCTTCCCTTTCGCGGAAGCCCCACCCTTCCTCCCGGGGCACGCCTGCACGCTGCTCTCGCACTCACAGCCCCAGTGGCGGGGCGTGCGCCCGCAGACGCCCTAGACGGAGGGCCGGGGTCCCCGTCAGGGGAGGGCACCCCCTGGAAGCCAGGGACGAGCGGCGACCGCGGCCTCTTCCAAAACGGCAGGCACACAGGCCTGCGCGGCAAAACGCCCCGGGCAAGGGAGCACCACTCAAAGGGGAAGGGTCCGCACCTGGCCCAGCATTTCTTGATGAGCCCCAGGCCCCGCCCCTGGCCGGAGCCTGACCCCGCCCACCCGACTCTGGATGCGCAAAGGTGCACTTCCTAGGGCCGCCGATAGGGGGCGTTGGTGAGGGGGCTCGGGGACCCTCAGCCCCCACCTGTCTGGGGCCAACCCTGCACCCATGGGGGTACGGGATTGTCCTCCCCCATGGGGGAACGGGGCCCCCTTCCCCTTCGCAGAGCCCCAAGCTTCCTCCAGGGGCACGCCTGCACCCTCCTCTCGCACTCACAGCCCCAGCGGCGGGGCCGTGCGCCCGCAGACGCCCTAGACGGACGGCCGGGGTCCCCGTCAGGGGAGGGCACCGCATGGAAACCAGGGACGA
This sequence comes from Talpa europaea, assembly GCF_964194135.1. Taxonomy (NCBI): domain Eukaryota; kingdom Metazoa; phylum Chordata; class Mammalia; order Eulipotyphla; family Talpidae; genus Talpa; species Talpa europaea. The sequence continues at coordinate 47,186 of NW_028167893.1, forward strand.
GCGGCGACCGCGGCCTCTTCCAAAACGGCAGGCACACAGGCCTGCGCGGCAAAATGCCCCGGGCAAGCCAGCACCACTCAAAGGGGAAGGGTCCGCACCAGGCCCAGCAGCTCTTGATGAGCTCCAGGCCCCTCCCCTGGCCGGAGCCTGACCCCGCCCACCCGACTCTGGCTGCGCACAGGTGCACTTCCTAGGGCCGCCGCTAGGGTGCGCTGTTGCGGGGGCTCAAGGACCCTCAGCCCCCACCGGGCTGGGGCCACCCCTGCACCCATGGGGGTACGGGATTATCCTCCCCCATGGGGGAACGAGGCCCCCTTCCCCTTGCGGGGCCATAAGCTTCCTCCCGGGGCACGCCTGCACCCTCCTCTCGCACTCACAGCCCCAGCGGCGGGGCTGTGCGCCCGCAGACGCCCTAGACGGAGGGCCGGGGTCCCCGTCAGGGGAGGGCACCCCCTGGAAGCCAGGGACGAGCGGCGACCGCGGCCTCTTCCAAAACGGCAGGCACACAGGCCTGCGAGGCAAAACGCCACGGGCAAGCCAGCACCACTCAAAGGGGAAGGGTCCGCACCTGGCCCAGCATTTCTTGATGAGCCCCAGGCCCCGCCCCTGGCCGGAGCCTGACCCCGCCCACCCGACTCTGGATGCGCAAAGGTGCACTTCCTAGGGCCGCCGATTGGGGGCGTTGGTGAGGGGGCTCGGGGACCCTCAGCCCCCACCTGTCTGGGGCCAACCCTGCACCCATGGGGGTACGGGATTGTCCTCCCCAATGGGGGAACGGGGCCCCCTTCCCCTTCGCAGAGCCCCAAGCTTCCTCCAGGGGCACGCCTGCACCCTCCTCTCGCACTCACAGCCCCAGCGGCGGGGCCGTGCGCCCGCAGACGCCCTAGACGGACGGCCGGGGTCCCCGTCAGGGGAGGGCACCCCATGGAAACCAGGGACGAGCGGCGACCGCGGCCTCTTCCAAAACGGCAGGCACACAGGCCTGCGCGGCAAAATGCCCCGGGCAACCCAGCACCACTCAAAGGGGAAGGGTCCGCACCTGGCCCAGCAGCTCTTGATGAGCTCCAGGCCCCGCCCCTGGCCGGAGCCTGACCCCGCCCACCCGACTCTGGCTGCGCACAGGTGCACTTCCTAGGGCCGCCGCTAGGGTGCGCTGTTGCAGGTCTCGAGGACCCTGAGCCCTCACCGGGCTGGGGCCACCCCTGCACCCATGGGGGTACGGGATTGTCCTCCCCCATGGGGGAACGAGGCCACCTTCCCCTTGCGGGGCCCAAAGCTTCCTCCCGGGGCACGCCTGCACCCTACTCTCGCACTCACAGCCCCAGCGGCGGGGCCGTGCGCCCGCAGACGCCCTAGACGGAGGGCCGGGGTCCCCGTCAGGGGAGGGCACCCCCTGGAAGCCAGGGACGAGCGGCGACCGCGGCCTCTTCCACAAGCCAGCACCACTCAAAGGGGAAGGGTCCGCACCTGGCCCAGCATTTCTTGATGAGCCCCAGGCCCCGCCCCTGGCCGGAGCCTGACCCCGCCCACCCGACTCTGGCTGCGCAAAGGTGCACTTCCTAGGGCCGCCGCTAGGGGCCGCTGGTGAGGGGGATAGGGGACCCTCAGCCGCCACCTGTCTGGGGCCACCCCTGCACCCATGGGGGTACGGGATTGTCCCCCCCATGGGGGAACGGGGCCCACTTCAACTTCGCGGAGCCCCAAGCTTCCTCCCGGGGCACGCCTGCACCCTTCTTCTCGCACTCACAGCCCCAGCGGCGGGGCCGTGCGCCCGCAGAAGCCCTAGACGGAGGGCCGGGGTCCCCGTCAGGTGAGGGCACCCCTGGAAGCCAGGGACGAGCGGCGACCGCGGCCTCTTCCAAAACGGCAGGCACACAGGCCTGCGCGGCAAAATGCCCCCGGCAAGGGAGCACCACTCAAAGGGGAAGGGTCCGCACCTGGCCCAGCAGCTCTTGATGAGCCCCAGGCCCCGCCCCTGGCCGGAGCCTGACCCCGCCCACCCGACTCTGGCTGCGCAGAGGTGCACTTCACAGGGCCGCCGCTAGGGGCGCTGGTGAGGGGGCACGGGGACCCAAAGCCCCCACCGGGCTGGGGCCACCCTTGCACCCATGGGGGTACGGGATTGTCCTCCCCCAAGTGGGAACGAGGCCCCCTTCCGCTTGCGGGGCCCCAAGCTTCCTCCCGGGGCACGCCTGCACCCTCCTCTCGCATTCACAGCCCCAGCGGCGGGGCCGTGCGCCCGCAGAAGCCCTAGACGGAGGGCCGGGGTCCCCGTCAGGTGAGGACACCCCCTGGAAGCCAGGGACGAGCGGCGACGGCGGCCTCTTCCAAAACGGCAGGCAAACAGGCCTGCGCGGCAAAACGCCCCGGGCAATCCAGCACCACTCAAAGGGGAAGGGTCCGCACCTGGCCCAGCATTTCTTGATGAGCCCCAGGCCCCGCCCCTGGCCGGAGCCTGACCCCGCCCACCCGACTCTGGCTGCGCACAGGTGCACTTCCTAGGGCCGCCGCCAGGGGGCGCTGGTGAGAGGGCTCCGGGACCCAAAGCCCCCACCGGTCTGGGGCCAGCCCTGCACCCATGGGGGTAAGGGATTGTCCTCCCCCATGGGGGAACGGGGCCCCCTTCCCTTTCGCGGAAGCCCCACCCTTCCTCCCGGGGCACGCCTGCACGCTGCTCTCGCACTCACAGCCCCAGTGGCGGGGCGTGCGCCCGCAGACGCCCTAGACGGAGGGCCGGGGTCCCCGTCAGGGGAGGGCACCCCCTGGAAGCCAGGGACGAGCGGCGACCGCGGCCTCTTCCAAAACGGCAGGCACACAGGCCTGCGCGGCAAAACGCCCCGGGCAAGGGAGCACCACTCAAAGGGGAAGGGTCCGCACCAGGCCCAGCAGCTCTTGATGAGCTCCAGGCCCCGCCCCTGGCCGGAGCCTGACCCCGCCCACCCGACTCTGGCTGCGCACAGGTGCACTTCCTAGGGCCGCCGCTAGGGGGCGCTGGTGAGGGGGCTCGGGGACCCTCAGCCGCCACCTGTCTGGGGCCACCCCTGCACCCATGGGGGTACGGGATTGTTCTCCCCCAAGTGGGAACGAGGCCCCCTTCCCCTTGCGGGGCCCCAAGCTTCCTCCCGGGGCACGCCTGCACCCTCCTCTCGCACTCACAGCCCCAGCGGCGGGGCCGTGCGCCCGCAGACGCCCTAGACGGAGGGCCGGGGTCCCCGTCAGGGGAGGGCACCCCCTGGAAGCCAGGGACGAGCGGCGACCGCGGCCTCTTCCAAAACGGCAGGCACACAGGCCTGCGAGGCAAAACGCCCCGGGCAAGCCAGCACCACTCAAAGGGGAAGGGTCCGCACCTGGCCCAGCATTTCTTGATGAGCCCCAGGCCCCGCCCCTGGCCGGAGCCTGACCCCGCCCACCCGACTCTGGCTGCGCAAAGGTGCACTTCCTAGGGCCGCCGCTAGGGGGCGCTGGTGAGGGGGCTAGGGGACCCTCAGCCGCTACCTGTCTGGGGCCACCCCTGCACCCATGGGGGTACGGGATTGTCCCCCCCATGGGGGAACGGGGCCCACTTCCCCTTCGCGGAGCCCCAAGCTTCCTCCCGGGGCACGCCTGCACCCTCCTCTCGCACTCACAGCCCCAGCGGCGGGGCCGTGCGCCCGCAGAAGCCCTAGACGGAGGGCCGGGGTCCCCGTCAGGTGAGGGCACCCCCTGGAAGCCAGGGACGAGCGGCAACCGCGGCCTCTTCCAAAACGGCAGGCACACAGGCCTGCGCGGCAAAATGCCCCCGGCAAGGGAGCACCACTCAAAGGGGAAGGGTCCGCACCTGGCCCAGCAGCTCTTGATGAGCCCCAGGCCCCGCCCCTGGCCGGAGCCTGACCCCGCCCACCCGACTCTGGCTGCGCAGAGGTGCACTTCACAGGGCCGCCGCTAGGGGCGCTGGTGAGAGGGCTCCGGGACCCAAAGCCCCCACCGGTCTGGGGCCAGCCCTGCACCCATGGGGGTAAGGGATTGTCCTCCCCCATGGGGGAACGGGGCCCCCTTCCCTTTCGCGGAAGCCCCACCCTTCCTCCCGGGGCACGCCTGCACGCTGCTCTCGCACTCACAGCCCCAGTGGCGGGGCGTGCGCCCGCAGACGCCCTAGACGGAGGGCCGGGGTCCCCGTCAGGGGAGGGCACCCCCTGGAAGCCAGGGACGAGCGGCGACCGCGGCCTCTTCCAAAACGGCAGGCACACAGGCCTGCGCGGCAAAACGCCCCGGGCAAGGGAGCACCACTCAAAGGGGAAGGGTCCGCACCTGGCCCAGCATTTCTTGATGAGCCCCAGGCCCCGCCCCTGGCCGGAGCCTGACCCCGCCCACCCGACTCTGGATGCGCAAAGGTGCACTTCCTAGGGCCGCCGATAGGGGGCGTTGGTGAGGGGGCTCGGGGACCCTCAGCCCCCACCTGTCTGGGGCCAACCCTGCACCCATGGGGGTACGGGATTGTCCTCCCCCATGGGGGAACGGGGCCCCCTTCCCCTTCGCAGAGCCCCAAGCTTCCTCCAGGGGCACGCCTGCACCCTCCTCTCGCACTCACAGCCCCAGCGGCGGGGCCGTGCGCCCGCAGACGCCCTAGACGGACGGCCGGGGTCCCCGTCAGGGGAGGGCACCGCATGGAAACCAGGGACGAGCGGCGACCGCGGCCTCTTCCAAAACGGCAGGCACACAGGCCTGCGCGGCAAAATGCCCCGGGCAAGCCAGCACCACTCAAAGGGGAAGGGTCCGCACCAGGCCCAGCAGCTCTTGATGAGCTCCAGGCCCCTCCCCTGGCCGGAGCCTGACCCCGCCCACCCGACTCTGGCTGCGCACAGGTGCACTTCCTAGGGCCGCCGCTAGGGTGCGCTGTTGCGGGGGCTCAAGGACCCTCAGCCCCCACCGGGCTGGGGCCACCCCTGCACCCATGGGGGTACGGGATTATCCTCCCCCATGGGGGAACGAGGCCCCCTTCCCCTTGCGGGGCCATAAGCTTCCTCCCGGGGCACGCCTGCACCCTCCTCTCGCACTCACAGCCCCAGCGGCGGGGCTGTGCGCCCGCAGACGCCCTAGACGGAGGGCCGGGGTCCCCGTCAGGGGAGGGCACCCCCTGGAAGCCAGGGACGAGCGGCGACCGCGGCCTCTTCCAAAACGGCAGGCACACAGGCCTGCGCGGCAAAACGCCCCGGGCAAGGGAGCACCACTCAAAGGGGAAGGGTCCGCACCTGGCCCAGCATTTCTTGATGAGCCCCAGGCCCCGCCCCTGGCCGGAGCCTGACCCCGCCCACCCGACTCTGGCTCTGCAGAGGTGCACTTCACAGGGCCGCCGCTAGGGGGCGCTGGTGAGGGGGCTCGGGGACCGAAAGCCCCCACAGGGCTGGGGCCACCCCTGCACCAATGGGGGTACGGGATTGTCCTCCCCCATGGGGGAACGGGGCCCCCTTCCCCTTCGCGGAAGCCCCACCCTTCCTCCCGGGGCACGCCTGCACGCTGCTCTCGCACTCACAGCCCCAGCGGCGGGGCCGTGCGTCCGCAGACGCCCTAGACGGAGGGCCGGGGTCCCCGTCAGGGGAGGTTACCCCCTGGAAGCCAGGGACGAGCGGCGACCGCGGCCTCTTCCAAAACGGTAGGCACACAGGCCTGCGCGGCAAAACGCCCCGGGCAAGCCAGCACCACTCAAAGGGGAAGGGTCCGCACCTGGCCCAGCATTTCTTGATGAGCCCCAGGCCCCGCCCCTGGCCGGAGCCTGACCCCGCCCACCCGACTCTGGCTGCGCAAAGGTGCACTTCCTAGGGCCGCCGCTAGGGGGCGCTGGTGAGGGGGCTCGGGGACCCTCAGCCGCCACCTGTCTGGGGCCACCCCTGCACCCATGGGGATACGGGATTGTCCCCACCATGGGGGTCGGGGCCCACTTCCCCTTCGCGGAGCCCCAAGCTTCCTCCCTGGGCACGCCTGCACCCTTCTTCTCGCACTCACAGCCCCAGCGGCGGGGCCGTGCGCCCGCAGAAGCCCTAGACGGAGGGCCGGGGTCCCCGTCAGGTGAGGGCACCCCTGGAAGCCAGGGACGAGCGGCGACCGCGGCCTCTTCCAAAACGGCAGGCACACAGGCCTGCGCGGCAAAATGCCCCCGGCAAGGGAGCACCACTCAAAGGGGAAGGGTCCGCACCTGGCCCAGCAGCTCTTGATGAGCCCCAGGCCCCGCCCCTGGCCGGAGCCTGACCCCGCCCACCCGACTCTGGCTGCGCAGAGGTGCACTTCACAGGGCCGCCGCTAGGGGCGCTGGTGAGGGGGCACGGGGACCCAAAGCCCCCACCGGGCTGGGGCCACCCTTGCACCCATGGGGGTACGGGATTGTCCTCCCCCAAGTGGGAACGAGGCCCCCTTCCCCTTGCGGGGCCCCAAGCTTCCTCCCGGGGCACGCCTGCACCCTCCTCTCGCATTCACAGCCCCAGCGGCGGGGCCGTGCGCCCGCAGAAGCCCTAGACGGAGGGCCGGGGTCCCCGTCAGGTGAGGACACCCCCTGGAAGCCAGGGACGAGCGGCGACGGCGGCCTCTTCCAAAACGGCAGGCAAACAGGCCTGCGCGGCAAAACGCCCCGGGCAATCCAGCACCACTCAAAGGGGAAGGGTCCGCACCTGGCCCAGCATTTCTTGATGAGCCCCAGGCCCCGCCCCTGGCCGGAGCCTGACCCCGCCCACCCGACTCTGGCTGCGCACAGGTGCACTTCCTAGGGCCGCCGCCAGGGGGCGCTGGTGAGAGGGCTCCGGGACCCAAAGCCCCCACCGGTCTGGGGCCAGCCCTGCACCCATGGGGGTAAGGGATTGTCCTCCCCCATGGGGGAACGGGGCCCCCTTCCCTTTCGCGGAAGCCCCACCCTTCCTCCCGGGGCACGCCTGCACGCTGCTCTCGCACTCACAGCCCCAGTGGCGGGGCGTGCGCCCGCAGACGCCCTAGACGGAGGGCCGGGGTCCCCGTCAGGGGAGGGCACCCCCTGGAAGCCAGGGACGAGCGGCGACCGCGGCCTCTTCCAAAACGGCAGGCACACAGGCCTGCGCGGCAAAACGCCCCGGGCAAGGGAGCACCACTCAAAGGGGAAGGGTCCGCACCTGGCCCAGCATTTCTTGATGAGCCCCAGGCCCCGCCCCTGGCCGGAGCCTGACCCCGCCCACCCGACTCTGGATGCGCAAAGGTGCACTTCCTAGGGCCGCCGATAGGGGGCGTTGGTGAGGGGGCTCGGGGACCCTCAGCCCCCACCTGTCTGGGGCCAACCCTGCACCCATGGGGGTACGGGATTGTCCTCCCCCATGGGGGAACGGGGCCCCCTTCCCCTTCGCAGAGCCCCAAGCTTCCTCCAGGGGCACGCCTGCACCCTCCTCTCGCACTCACAGCCCCAGCGGCGGGGCCGTGCGCCCGCAGACGCCCTAGACGGACGGCCGGGGTCCCCGTCAGGGGAGGGCACCGCATGGAAACCAGGGACGAGCGGCGACCGCGGCCTCTTCCAAAACGGCAGGCACACAGGCCTGCGCGGCAAAATGCCCCGGGCAAGCCAGCACCACTCAAAGGGGAAGGGTCCGCACCAGGCCCAGCAGCTCTTGATGAGCTCCAGGCCCCTCCCCTGGCCGGAGCCTGACCCCGCCCACCCGACTCTGGCTGCGCACAGGTGCACTTCCTAGGGCCGCCGCTAGGGTGCGCTGTTGCGGGGGCTCAAGGACCCTCAGCCCCCACCGGGCTGGGGCCACCCCTGCACCCATGGGGGTACGGGATTATCCTCCCCCATGGGGGAACGAGGCCCCCTTCCCCTTGCGGGGCCATAAGCTTCCTCCCGGGGCACGCCTGCACCCTCCTCTCGCACTCACAGCCCCAGCGGCGGGGCTGTGCGCCCGCAGACGCCCTAGACGGAGGGCCGGGGTCCCCGTCAGGGGAGGGCACCCCCTGGAAGCCAGGGACGAGCGGCGACCGCGGCCTCTTCCAAAACGGCAGGCACACAGGCCTGCGCGGCAAAACGCCCCGGGCAAGGGAGCACCACTCAAAGGGGAAGGGTCCGCACCTGGCCCAGCATTTCTTGATGAGCCCCAGGCCCCGCCCCTGGCCGGAGCCTGACCCCGCCCACCCGACTCTGGCTCTGCAGAGGTGCACTTCACAGGGCCGCCGCTAGGGGGCGCTGGTGAGGGGGCTCGGGGACCGAAAGCCCCCACAGGGCTGGGGCCACCCCTGCACCCATGGGGGTACGGGATTGTCCTCCCCCATGGGGGAACGGGGCCCCCTTCCCCTTCGCGGAAGCCCCACCCTTCCTCCCGGGGCACGCCTGCACGCTGCTCTCGCACTCACAGCCCCAGCGGCGGGGCCGTGCGTCCGCAGACGCCCTAGACGGAGGGCCGGGGTCCCCGTCAGGGGAGGTTACCCCCTGGAAGCCAGGGACGAGCGGCGACCGCGGCCTCTTCCAAAACGGTAGGCACACAGGCCTGCGCGGCAAAACGCCCCGGGCAAGCCAGCACCACTCAAAGGGGAAGGGTCCGCACCTGGCCCAGCATTTCTTGATGAGCCCCAGGCCCCGCCCCTGGCCGGAGCCTGACCCCGCCCACCCGACTCTGGCTGCGCAAAGGTGCACTTCCTAGGGCCGCCGCTAGGGGGCGCTGGTGAGGGGGCTCGGGGACCCTCAGCCGCCACCTGTCTGGGGCCACCCCTGCACCCATGGGGGTACGGGATTGTCCCCCCCATGGGGGTCGGGGCCCACTTCCCCTTCGCGGAGCCCCAAGCTTCCTCCCTGGGCACGCCTGCACCCTCCTCTCGCACTCACAGCCCCAGCGGCGGGGCCGTGCGCCCGCAGAAGCCCTAGACGGAGGGCCGGGGTCCCCGTCAGGTGAGGGCACCCCTGGAAGCCAGGGACGAGCGGCGACCGCGGCCTCTTCCAAAATGGCAGGCACACAGGCCTGCGCGGCAAAATGCCCCCGGCAAGGGAGCACCACTCAAAGGGGAAGGGTCCGCACCTGGCCCAGCAGCTCTTGATGAGCCCCAGGCCCCGCCCCTGGCCGGAGCCTGACCCCGCCCACCCGACTCTGGCTGCGCAGAGGTGCACTTCACAGGGCCGCCGCTAGGGGCGCTGGTGAGGGGGCACGGGGACCCAAAGCCCCCACCGGGCTGGGGCCACCCTTGCACCCATGGGGGTACGGGATTGTCCTCCCCCAAGTGGGAACGAGGCCCCCTTCCCCTTGCGGGGCCCCAAGCTTCCTCCCGGGGCACGCCTGCACCCTCCTCTCGCATTCACAGCCCCAGCGGCGGGGCCGTGCGCCCGCAGAAGCCCTAGACGGAGGGCCGGGGTCCCCGTCAGGTGAGGACACCCCCTGGAAGCCAGGGACGAGCGGCGACGGCGGCCTCTTCCAAAACGGCAGGCAAACAGGCCTGCGCGGCAAAACGCCCCGGGCAATCCAGCACCACTCAAAGGGGAAGGGTCCGCACCTGGCCCAGCATTTCTTGGTGAGCCCCAGGCCCCGCCCCTGGCCGGAGCCTGACCCCGCCCACCCGACTCTGGCTGCGCACAGGTGCACTTCCTAGGGCCGCCGCCAGGGGGCGCTGGTGAGAGGGCTCCGGGACCCAAAGCCCCCACCGGTCTGGGGCCAGCCCTGCACCCATGGGGGTAAGGGATTGTCCTCCCCCATGGGGGAACGGGGCCCCCTTCCCTTTCGCGGAAGCCCCACCCTTCCTCCCGGGGCACGCCTGCACGCTGCTCTCGCACTCACAGCCCCAGTGGCGGGGCGTGCGCTCGCAGACGCCCTAGACGGAGGGCCGGGGTCCCCGTCAGGGGAGGGCACCCCCTGGAAGCCAGGGACGAGCGGCGACCGCGGCCTCTTCCAAAACGGCAGGCACACAGGCCTGCGCGGCAAAACGCCCCGGGCAAGGGAGCACCACTCAAAGGGGAAGGGTCCGCACCTGGCCCAGCATTTCTTGATGAGCCCCAGGCCCCGCCCCTGGCCGGAGCCTGACCCCGCCCACCCGACTCTGGATGCGCAAAGGTGCACTTCCTAGGGCCGCCGATAGGGGGCGTTGGTGAGGGGGCTCGGGGACCCTCAGCCCCCACCTGTCTGGGGCCAACCCTGCACCCATGGGGGTACGGGATTGTCCTCCCCCATGGGGGAACGGGGCCCCCTTCCCCTTCGCAGAGCCCCAAGCTTCCTCCAGGGGCACGCCTGCACCCTCCTCTCGCACTCACAGCCCCAGCGGCGGGGCCGTGCGCCCGCAGACGCCCTAGACGGACGGCCGGGGTCCCCGTCAGGGGAGGGCACCGCATGGAAACCAGGGACGAGCGGCGACCGCGGCCTCTTCCAAAACGGCAGGCACACAGGCCTGCGCGGCAAAATGCCCCGGGCAAGCCAGCACCACTCAAAGGGGAAGGGTCCGCACCAGGCCCAGCAGCTCTTGATGAGCTCCAGGCCCCTCCCCTGGCCGGAGCCTGACCCCGCCCACCCGACTCTGGCTGCGCACAGGTGCACTTCCTAGGGCCGCCGCTAGGGTGCGCTGTTGCGGGGGCTCAAGGACCCTCAGCCCCCACCGGGCTGGGGCCACCCCTGCACCCATGGGGGTACGGGATTATCCTCCCCCATGGGGGAACGAGGCCCCCTTCCCCTTGCGGGGCCATAAGCTTCCTCCCGGGGCACGCCTGCACCCTCCTCTCGCACTCACAGCCCCAGCGGCGGGGCTGTGCGCCCGCAGACGCCCTAGACGGAGGGCCGGGGTCCCCGTCAGGGGAGGGCACCCCCTGGAAGCCAGGGACGAGCGGCGACCGCGGCCTCTTCCAAAACGGCAGGCACACAGGCCTGCGAGGCAAAACGCCACGGGCAAGCCAGCACCACTCAAAGGGGAAGGGTCCGCACCTGGCCCAGCATTTCTTGATGAGCCCCAGGCCCCGCCCCTGGCCGGAGCCTGACCCCGCCCACCCGACTCTGGATGCGCAAAGGTGCACTTCCTAGGGCCGCCGATTGGGGGCGTTGGTGAGGGGGCTCGGGGACCCTCAGCCCCCACCTGTCTGGGGCCAACCCTGCACCCATGGGGGTACGGGATTGTCCTCCCCAATGGGGGAACGGGGCCCCCTTCCCCTTCGCAGAGCCCCAAGCTTCCTCCAGGGGCACGCCTGCACCCTCCTCTCGCACTCACAGCCCCAGCGGCGGGGCCGTGCGCCCGCAGACGCCCTAGACGGACGGCCGGGGTCCCCGTCAGGGGAGGGCACCCCATGGAAACCAGGGACGAGCGGCGACCGCGGCCTCTTCCAAAACGGCAGGCACACAGGCCTGCGCGGCAAAATGCCCCGGGCAACCCAGCACCACTCAAAGGGGAAGGGTCCGCACCTGGCCCAGCAGCTCTTGATGAGCTCCAGGCCCCGCCCCTGGCCGGAGCCTGACCCCGCCCACCCGACTCTGGCTGCGCACAGGTGCACTTCCTAGGGCCGCCGCTAGGGTGCGCTGTTGCAGGTCTCGAGGACCCTGAGCCCTCACCGGGCTGGGGCCACCCCTGCACCCATGGGGGTACGGGATTGTCCTCCCCCATGGGGGAACGAGGCCACCTTCCCCTTGCGGGGCCCAAAGCTTCCTCCCGGGGCACGCCTGCACCCTCCTCTCGCACTCACAGCCCCAGCGGCGGGGCCGTGCGCCCGCAGACGCCCTAGACGGAGGGCCGGGGTCCCCGTCAGGGGAGGGCACCCCCTGGAAGCCAGGGACGAGCGGCGACCGCGGCCTCTTCCACAAGCCAGCACCACTCAAAGGGGAAGGGTCCGCACCTGGCCCAGCATTTCTTGATGAGCCCCAGGCCCCGCCCCTGGCCGGAGCCTGACCCCGCCCACCCGACTCTGGCTGCGCAAAGGTGCACTTCCTAGGGCCGCCGCTAGGGGCCGCTGGTGAGGGGGATAGGGGACCCTCAGCCGCCACCTGTCTGGGGCCACCCCTGCACCCATGGGGGTACGGGATTGTCCCCCCCATGGGGGAACGGGGCCCACTTCAACTTCGCGGAGCCCCAAGCTTCCTCCCGGGGCACGCCTGCACCCTTCTTCTCGCACTCACAGCCCCAGCGGCGGGGCCGTGCGCCCGCAGAAGCCCTAGACGGAGGGCCGGGGTCCCCGTCAGGTGAGGGCACCCCTGGAAGCCAGGGACGAGCGGCGACCGCGGCCTCTTCCAAAACGGCAGGCACACAGGCCTGCGCGGCAAAATGCCCCCGGCAAGGGAGCACCACTCAAAGGGGAAGGGTCCGCACCTGGCCCAGCAGCTCTTGATGAGCCCCAGGCCCCGCCCCTGGCCGGAGCCTGACCCCGCCCACCCGACTCTGGCTGCGCAGAGGTGCACTTCACAGGGCCGCCGCTAGGGGCGCTGGTGAGGGGGCACGGGGACCCAAAGCCCCCACCGGGCTGGGGCCACCCTTGCACCCATGGGGGTACGGGATTGTCCTCCCCCAAGTGGGAACGAGGCCCCCTTCCGCTTGCGGGGCCCCAAGCTTCCTCCCGGGGCACGCCTGCACCCTCCTCTCGCATTCACAGCCCCAGCGGCGGGGCCGTGCGCCCGCAGAAGCCCTAGACGGAGGGCCGGGGTCCCCGTCAGGTGAGGACACCCCCTGGAAGCCAGGGACGAGCGGCGACGGCGGCCTCTTCCAAAACGGCAGGCAAACAGGCCTGCGCGGCAAAACGCCCCGGGCAATCCAGCACCACTCAAAGGGGAAGGGTCCGCACCTGGCCCAGCATTTCTTGATGAGCCCCAGGCCCCGCCCCTGGCCGGAGCCTGACCCCGCCCACCCGACTCTGGCTGCGCACAGGTGCACTTCCTAGGGCCGCCGCCAGGGGGCGCTGGTGAGAGGGCTCCGGGACCCAAAGCCCCCACCGGTCTGGGGCCAGCCCTGCACCCATGGGGGTAAGGGATTGTCCTCCCCCATGGGGGAACGGGGCCCCCTTCCCTTTCGCGGAAGCCCCACCCTTCCTCCCGGGGCACGCCTGCACGCTGCTCTCGCACTCACAGCCCCAGTGGCGGGGCGTGCGCCCGCAGACGCCCTAGACGGAGGGCCGGGGTCCCCGTCAGGGGAGGGCACCCCCTGGAAGCCAGGGACGAGCGGCGACCGCGGCCTCTTCCAAAACGGCAGGCACACAGGCCTGCGCGGCAAAACGCCCCGGGCAAGGGAGCACCACTCAAAGGGGAAGGGTCCGCACCAGGCCCAGCAGCTCTTGATGAGCTCCAGGCCCCGCCCCTGGCCGGAGCCTGACCCCGCCCACCCGACTCTGGCTGCGCACAGGTGCACTTCCTAGGGCCGCCGCTAGGGGGCGCTGGTGAGGGGGCTCGGGGACCCTCAGCCGCCACCTGTCTGGGGCCACCCCTGCACC
>NW_028167892.1:0-60372 GCF_964194135.1 Talpa europaea
GAAGAACAAGAACAAGAAGAAAAAACAGAAGAATTAGATGGAAAAGCAGAAATAGAAAAAGAATAGGCCGACAAAGCAGAAATAACAGAAGAATAAGCCGAAAAGCAGAAATAACAGAAGAAGAAGCAAAATAAGCAGAAATAACAGAAGAATAAGCTGAAGGAGAGGCAGAAGAAGTAGCAGAAGAAGAAGTAATTGAAAAAGCATAACATGCAGTAGAAACAGAAGAAGAAGAAGGAGATGTAGAACTAGAAGAAGAACAAGATGAAGAAGAAGAACAAGAAGTAGAAACCAAAGAATAAGACGAAAAGCAGAAATAACAGAAGATTAAGCCGAAAAAGCAGAAATAAAGAAGTTTAAGCCGAAAATGCAGAAAATACGGAAGAATAAGCCGAAAAAGCAAAAATAAGACATGAATAAGCTGAAGAAGAAGCAGAAGAAGAAGAAGTAGATGAAGTCATTGAAAATGCGGAAGAAACAGAAGAAGATGAAGAAGATGGGGATGTAGATCTACAAGGAGAACAAAAAGGACTAGAAGAACAAGAAGAACAAGAATTAGAAACAGAAGAATAAGATGAAAACGCACAAAAAAACAGAATAAGATGAAGAAGAAGTAGAAGAAGCAGAAGGATAAGAAGTGATTGAAAAAGCAGAAAACGCAGAAGAAACAGAAGAAGATGAAGAAGACAAAGAAGGGGATGTAGAACTACAAGAAGAACAAGAAAAAGTAGAAGAACAAGAAGAAGACACAGAAGAATTAGATGAAAAAGCAGAAATTACAGAAGAAGAAGCCGAAAAAGCAGAATAACACTGGAATACGCTGAAGAAGAAGCAGAAGAAGCAATAGAAGATGAAGTAATTGAAAAAGCAGAAATTGCAGAAGATACAGAAGAAGATGAAGAAGAAGAAGAAGAAGAAGAAGAAGAAGAAGAAGAAGAAGAAGAAGAAGAAGAAGAAGAAGAAGAAGAAGAAGAAGAAGAGGAAGAAGAAGAAGAAGAAGAAGAAGAAGAAGAAGAAGAAGAAGAAGAAGAAGAAGAAGAAGGGATGTAGAACTACAAGAAGAACAAGAAGAACTAGAGGAACAGAAGAACAAGAAGTAGTAAGAGAAGAATAACATGAAAACGCAGAAATAACAGAAGAATAAGCTGAAGAAAAGCCGAAGACGTAGAATAAGAAGAAGTGTTTGAAAAAGCATAACATGCAGAAGAAACAGAAGAAGAAGGAGAGGGAGATGTAGAACTACAAGAAGAACAAGAAGTAGAACCCGAAGAATAAGACGAAAAAGCAGAAATAACAGAGATTAAGCCGACAAAGGAGAAATAACAGAAGTATAAGCCGAAAATGCAGAAATTACAGAAGAATAAGCCGAAATAGCAGAAATAACACATGAAAAAGATGAAGAAGCAGCAGAAGAAGACGAATCGATGAAGTAATTGAAAATACAGATAATGCGGAAGAAACAGAAGAAGATGAAGAAGAAGATGGGGATGTAGAACTACAAGGAGAACAAGAGAATTAGAAGAAGAAGAAGAAGAAGAAGAAGTAGAAACAGAAGACTAAGATGAAAACGCACAAATCACAGAAGAATAAGCTGAAGAAGAAGTAGAAGAAGCAGAAGGAGAAGTAATTGAAAAATCAGAAAATGCAGAAGACACAGAAGAAGATGAAGAAGATGAGAAAGGGTATGTAGAACTACAAGAAGAACAAGAAGAAGTAGAAGAACAAGAAGAACAAGAAGAAGACTCAAAAGAATTAGATGAAAAGGCAGAAATTACAGAAGAATAAGTAGAAAAGCAAATTAACACTTGAATAAGCTGAAGAAGAAGCAGAAGAAGCAGAATAAGATCAAGTAATTGAAAAAGCAGAAATTGCAGAAGATACAGAAGAAGAAGGGGATGTAGAATACAAGAAAAACAATAAGAAGTAGAGGAACAAGGAGAACAAGACGTAGAAACCGATGAATAAGATGAAAACGCAGAAATAACAGAAGAATTAGCTGAAGGAATGCAGAAGAAGTAGAATAAGAAGAAGTATTTGAAAAAGCAGAAAATGCAGAAGAAACAGAAGAAGATAAAGAAGAAGAAGAAGGAGGAGATGTAGAACAACCAGATGAAGAAGCAGAACTAGATAAACAAGAAGAACGAGAGAAGAAACAGAAGAATTAGATGAAAAAGCAGAAATAGAAAAAGAATAGGCCAAAAAAGCAGAAATAAGAGAAGAATAAGCCGAAAAGGCAGAAATACCAGAAGAATACGCAAAATAAGCAGAAATAACAGAAGAATAAGCTGAAGTAGGATCTGAAGAAGCCGCAGAAGTAATTGAAAAAGCATAACATGCTGAAGAAACAGAAGAAGAAGGAGAAGGAGATGTAGAACTACAAGAAGAAGAAGAAGAACAAGAAGGAGAACCCGAAGAATAAGACGAAAAAGCAGAACTAACAGAAGATTAAGCCGAAAAAGGAAAATAACCGAAGTATAAGACGAAAATGCAGAAATTACAGAAGAATAAGCCGAAATAGCAGAAATAACACATGAAAAAGATGAAGAAGCAGCAGAAGAAGACGAATCGATGAAGTAATTGAAAATGAAGATAATGCGGAAGAAACAGAAGAAGATGAAGAAGAAGATGGGGATGTAGAACTACAAGGAGAACAAGAAGACCTAGAAGAACAAGAAGAACAAACAGAAGACTAACATGGAAACTCACAAATAACAGAAGAATAAGCTGAAGAAGGAGTAGAAGAAGCAGAAGAAGAAGTGATTTACAAAGCAGAAAAAGCAGAAGAAACAGAAGAAGATAAAGAAGACCAAGAAGGGTATGTAGAACTACAAGAAGAACAAGAAGAAGTAGAAGAAGAAGAACAAGAAGAAGACACAGAAGAATTAGATGAAAAAGCAGAAATTACAGAAGAATGAGCTGAAAAGGCAGAATAACACTTGAATAAGCTGAAGAAGAAGCAGAAGAAACAGAAGAAGTTGAAGTAATTGATAAAGCAGAAATTGCAGAAGATGCAGAAGAAGATGAAGAGGAAGAGGAAGAAGAAGGGGATGTAGAACTACAAGACGAACAAGAGGAACTAGAACAAGAAGAACAAGAATTAGAAACAGAAAAATGAGATGAAAACGCAGAAATCACAGAAGAATAAGCTGAAGAAAAGCAGAAGTAGAATAAGAAATATTTGGAAAAGCAGAAAATGCAGAAGAAACAGAAGAAAATAAAGAAGAAGAGGAAGAAGAAGGAATGGAGAACAACCCGATGAAGAAGAACTAGAAAAACAAGAGAAGAAACAGAAGAATTAAATGAAAAAGCAGAAATAGAAAACGAATAGGCCGAAAAAGCAGAAATAAGGGAAGAATAAGCCGAAAAAGCAGAAATAACAGAAGAATACCAAAAAAAAGCAGAAATAACAGAAGAATAAGCTGAAGGATCTGAAGAAGCCACAGAAGAAAAAGTAATTGAAAAAGCATAAAATGCAGAAGAAACAGAAGAAGAAGAAGAGATGTAGAACTACAAGAAGAACAAGAAGTAGAACCCGAAGAAGACAAAAAGCAGAAGTAACAGAGATTAAGCCGAAAAACGAGAAATAACAGAAGTATAAGCCGAAAATGCAGAAATTACAGAAGAATAAGCCGAAAAAGCAGAAATAACACATGAAAAAGTTGAAGAAGCAGCAGCAGAAGAAGAAGTAGATGAAGTAATTGAAAATGTGGAAGAAACAGAGGAAGATGAAGAACAAGATGGGGATGTAGAACTACAAGGAGAACAAGAAGGACTAGAAGAAGAAGAAGAACAAGAAGTAGAAACAGAAGAATAAGATGAAAACGCACATGAGAAGAAGTGATTGAAAAAGCAGAAAACGCAGAAGATACAGAAGAAAACAAATAAGGAGCAGAAGAAGGAGATGTAGAACAACCAGATGAAGAAGAACTAGAAGAACGAGAAGAAGAAGAAAAAACAGAAGAATTAGATGAAAAAGCAGAAATAGAAAAAGAATAGGCCGAGAAAGCAGAATTAAAGAAGAATAAGTGAAAAAGCAGAAATAACAGAAGAATAAGCAAAATAAGCAGAAATAACAGAAGAATAAGCTGAAAAAGAGGCAGAAGTAGCAGCAGAAGAAGAAGGAATTGAAAAAGCATAACATGCAGTAGAAACAGAAGAAGAGGAAGGAGATGTAGAACTACAAGAAGAACAAGATCAACAAGAAGAACAAGAAGTAAAAACCGAAGAATAAGACGAAATAGAAGAAATAACAGAAGATTAAGCCGAAAAAGGAGAAATCACAGAAGTATAAGCGGAAAATGCAGAAAATACTGAAGAATAAGCCGAAAAAGCAGAAATAACACATGAATAAGCTGAAGAAGCAGCAGCAGCAGAAGAAGTAGATGAAGTAATTGAAAATGTGGAAGAAACAGAAGAAGATGAAGAAGAAGAAGATGGGGATGTAGAACTACAAGGAGAACAAGAAGGACTGGAAGAAGAAGAAGAACAAGAAGTAGAAACAGAAGAATAAGATGAAAACGCACATGAGAAGAAGTGATTGAAAATGCAGAAAACGCAGAAGAAGATAAAGAAGCAGAAGAAGGAGATGTAGAACAACCAGATGAAGAAGCGGAACAAGGAGAACAGGAAGTACAAGAAGAAGAAACAAAAGAATTAGATGAAAAAGCAGAAATAGAAAAAGAACAGGTCGAAAAAGCAGAAATTACAGAAGAATAAGCCAAAAAAGCAGAAATTACAGAAGGATACGCAAAATAAGAAGAAATGACAGACGAATAAGCCGAGGAAGGTTCAGAAGAAGCCGCAGAAGAAGAAGTAATTGAAAAAGCATAACATGCAGAAGAAACAGAAGAAGAAGGAGAAGGAGAAGGAGATGTAGAACTACAAGAAGAAGAAGAAGAACAAGAAAGAGAACCCGAAGAATAAGACGAAAAAGCAGAACTAACAGAAAATTAAGCCGAAAAAGGAAAATAACCGAAGCATAAGACGAAAATGCAGAAATTACAGAAGAATAAGCCGAAAAAGCAGAAATAACACATGAATAAGATGAAGAAGCAGCAGCAGAAGAAGAAGCGATGAAGTAATTGAAAATGCAGACAATGCGGAAGAAACAGAAGAAGATGAAGAAGAAGATGATGGGGATGTAGAAGTACAAGGAGAACTAGAAGAACAAGAAGAACAAGAAGTAGAAACAGAAGAATAAGATGAAAAGGCACAAATAAGAGAAGAATAAGCTGAAGGAAAGCAGAAGCAGTAGAATAAGAAGATTGGAAAAAGCAGAAAATGAAGAAGAAACAGAAGGAGATAAAGAAGAAGAAGAAGGGAATGTAGAAAAGCGGATGAAGAAGAAGAACTAGAAGAACAAGAACAAGAAGAAAAAACAGAAGAATTAGATGGAAAAGCAGAAATAGAAAAAGAATAGGCCGACAAAGCAGAAATAACAGAAGAATAAGCCGAAAAGCAGAAATAACAGAAGAAGAAGCAAAATAAGCAGAAATAACAGAAGAATAAGCTGAAGGAGAGGCAGAAGAAGTAGCAGAAGAAGAAGTAATTGAAAAAGCATAACATGCAGAAGAAACAGAAAAAGAAGGAGGAGATGTAGAACTACAAGAAGAAGAAGAAGAACAAGAAGGAGAACCCGAAGAATAAGACGAAAAAGCAGAACTAACAGAAGATTAAGCCGAAAAAGGAAAATAACCGAAGTATAAGACGAAAATGCAGAAATTACAGAAGAATAAGCCGAAATAGCAGAAATAACACATGAAAAAGATGAAGAAGCAGCAGAAGAAGACGAATCGATGAAGTAATTGAAAATGAAGATAATGCGGAAGAAACAGAAGAAGATGAAGAAGAAGATGGGGATGTAGAACTACAAGGAGAACAAGAAGACCTAGAAGAACAAGAAGAACAAACAGAAGACTAACATGGAAACTCACAAATAACAGAAGAATAAGCTGAAGAAGGAGTAGAAGAAGCAGAAGAAGAAGTGATTTAAAAAGCAGAAAAAGCAGAAGAAACAGAAGAAGATAAAGAAGACCAAGAAGGGTATGTAGAACTACAAGAAGAACAAGAAGAAGTAGAAGAAGAAGAACAAGAAGAAGACACAGAAGAATTAGATGAAAAAGCAGAAATTACAGAAGAATGAGCTGAAAAGGCAGAATAACACTTGAATAAGCTGAAGAAGAAGCAGAAGAAACAGAAGAAGTTGAAGTAATTGATAAAGCAGAAATTGCAGAAGATACAGAAGAAGATGAAGAAGAAGAAGAAGAAGAAGAAGGGGATGTAGAACTACAAGACGAACAAGAGGAACTAGAAGAACAAAAAGAACAAGAATTAGAAACAGAAAAATAAGATGAAAACGCAGAAATCACAGAAGAATAAGCTGAAGAAAAGCAGAAGAAGTAGAATAAGAAATATATGGAAAAGCAGAAAATGCAGAAGAAACAGAAGAAGATAAAGAAGAAGAAGAAGGAATGTAGAACAACCCGATGAAGAAGAACTAGAAGAACAAGAGAAGAAACAGAAGAATTAGATGAAAAAGCAGAAATAGAAAACGAATAGGCCGAAAAAGCAGAAATAAGAGAAGAATAAGCCGAAAAAGCAGAAATAACAGAAGAATACCAAACAAAAGCAGAAATAACAGAAGAATAAGCTGAAGAAGGATCTGAAGAAGCCACAGAAGAAAAAGTAATTGAAAAAGCATAAAATGCAGAAGAAACAGAAGAAGAAGAAGAGATGTAGAACTACAAGAAGAACAAGAAGTAGAACCCGAAGAAGACGAAAAGCAGAAGTAACAGAGATTAAGCCGAAAAACGAGAAATAACAGAAGTATAAGCCGAAAATGCAGAAATTACAGAAGAATAAGCCGAAAAAGCAGAAATAACACATGAAAAAGCTGAAGAAGCAGCAGCAGCAGAAGAAGTAGATGAAGTAATTGAAAATGTGGAAGAAACAGAAGAAGATGAAGAAGAACAAGATGGGGATGTAGAACTACAAGGAGAACAAGAAGGACTAGAAGAAGAAGAAGAACAAGAAGTAGAAACAGAAGAATAAGATGAAAACGCACATGAGAAGAAGTGATTGAAAAAGCAGAAAACGCAGAAGATACAGAAGAAGACAAATAAGGAGCAGAAGAAGGAGATGTAGAACAACCAGATGAAGAAGCACTAGAAGAACGAGAAGAAGAAAAAACAGAAGAATTAGACGAAAAAGCAGAAATAGAAAAAGAATAGGCCGAGAAAGCAGAATTAACAGAAGAATAATTGAAAAAGCAGAAATAACAGAAGAATAAGCAAAATAAGCAGAAATAACAGAAGAATAAGCTGAAAAAGAGGCAGAAGTAGCAGCAGAAGAAGAAGGAATTGAAAAAGCATAACATGCAGTAGAAACAGAAGAAGAGGAAGGAGATGTAGAACTACAAGAAGAACAAGATCAACAAGAAGAACAAGAAGTAAAAACCGAAGAATAAGACGAAATAGAAGAAATAACAGAAGATTAAGCCGAAAAAGGAGAAATAACAAAAGTATAAGCGGAAAATGCAGAAAATACTGAAGAATAAGCCGAAAAAGCAGAAATAACACATGAATAAGCTGAAGAAGCAGCAGCAGCAGAAGAAGTAGATGAAGTAATTGAAAATGTGGAAGAAACAGAAGAAGATGAAGAAGAAGAAGATGGGGATGTAGAACTACAAGGAGAACAAGAAGGACTGGAAGAAGAAGAAGAACAAGAAGTAGAAACAGAAGAATAAGATGAAAACGCACATGAGAAGAAGTGATTGAAAATGCAGAAAACGCAGAAGAAGATAAAGAAGCAGAAGAAGGAGATGTAGAACAACCAGATGAAGAAGCGGAACAAGAAGAACAGGAAGTACAAGAAGAAGAAACAAAAGAATTAGATGAAAAAGCAGAAATAGAAAAAGAATAGGTCGAAAAAGCAGAAATAACAGAAGAATAAGCCAAAAAAGCAGAAATTACAGAAGGATACGCAAAATAAGAAGAAATGACAGACGAATAAGCCGAGGAAGGTTCAGAAGAAGCCGCAGAAGAAGAAGTAATTGAAAAAGCATAACATGCAGAAGAAACAGAAGAAGGAGGAGAAGGAGATGTAGAACTACAAGAAGAAGAAGAAGAACAAGAAGGAGAACCCGAAGAATAAGACGAAAAAGCAGAACTAACAGAAAATTAAGCCGAAAAAGGAAAATAACCGAAGCATAAGACGAAAATGCAGAAATTACAGAAGAATAAGCCGAAAAAGCAGAAATAACACATGAATAAGATGAAGAAGCAGCAGCAGAAGAAAAAGCGATGAAGTATTTGAAAATGCAGACAATACGGAAGAAACAGAAGAAGATGAAGAAGAAGATGATGGGGATGTAGAAGTACAAGGAGAACTAGAAGAACAAGAAGAACAAGAAGTAGAAACAGAAGAATAAGATGAAAAGGCACAAATAAGAGAAGAATAAGCTGAAGAAAAGCAGAAGATGTAGAATAAGAAGATTTGAAAAAGCAGAAAATGAAGAAGAAACAGAAGGAGATAAAGAAGAAGAAGAAGAAGGGAATGTAGAAAAGCGGATGAAGAAGAAGAACTAGAAGAACAAGAACAAGAAGATAAAACAGAAGAATTAGATGGAAAAGCAGAAATAGAAAAAGAATAGGCCGACAAAGCAGAAATAACAGAAGAATAAGCCGAAAAGCAGAAATAACAGAAGAAGAAGCAAAATAAGCAGAAATAACAGAAGAATAAGCTGAAGGAGAGGCAGAAGAAGTAGCAGAAGAAGAAGTAATTGAAAAAGCATAACATGCAGTAGAAACAGAAGAAGAAGAAGGAGATGTAGAACTAGAAGAAGAACAAGATGAAGAAGAAGAACAAGAAGTAGAAACCAAAGAATAAGACGAAAAGCAGAAATAACAGAAGATTAAGCCGAAAAAGCAGAAATAAAGAAGTTTAAGCCGAAAATGCAGAAAATACGGAAGAATAAGCCGAAAAAGCAAAAATAAGACATGAATAAGCTGAAGAAGAAGCAGAAGAAGAAGAAGTAGATGAAGTCATTGAAAATGCGGAAGAAACAGAAGAAGATGAAGAAGATGGGGATGTAGATCTACAAGGAGAACCAAAAGGACTAGAAGAACAAGAAGAACAAGAATTAGAAACAGAAGAATAAGATGAAAACGCACAAAAAAACAGAATAAGATGAAGAAGAAGTAGAAGAAGCAGAAGGATAAGAAGTGATTGAAAAAGCAGAAAACGCAGAAGAAACAGAAGAAGATGAAGAAGACAAAGAAGGGGATGTAGAACTACAAGAAGAACAAGAAAAAGTAGAACAAGAAGAAGACACAGAAGAATTAGATGAAAAAGCAGAAATTACAGAAGAAGAAGCCGAAAAAGCAGAATAACACTGGAATACGCTGAAGAAGAAGCAGAAGAAGCAATAGAAGATGAAGTAATTGAAAAAGCAGAAATTGCAGAAGATACAGAAGAAGATGAAGAAGAAGAAGAAGAAGAAGGGATGTAGAACTACAAGAAGAACAAGAAGAACTAGAGGAACAGATGAACAAGAAGTAGTAACAGAAGAATAACATGAAAACGCAGAAATAACAGAAGAATAAGCTGAAGAAAAGCCGAAGACGTAGAATAAGAAGAAGTGTTTGAAAAAGCATAACATGCAGAAGAAACAGAAGAAGAAGGAGAGGGAGATGTAGAACTACAAGAAGAACAAGAAGAACAAGAAGTAGAACCCGACGAATAAGACGAAAAAGCAGAAATAACAGAGATTAAGCCGACAAAGGAGAAATAACAGAAGTATAAGCCGAAAATGCAGAAATTACAGAAGAATAAGCCGAAATAGCAGAAATAACACATGAAAAAGATGAAGAAGCAGCAGAAGAAGACGAATCGATGAAGTAATTGAAAATACAGATAATGCGGAAGAAACAGAAGAAGATGAAGAAGAAGATGGGGATGTAGAACTACAAGGAGAACAAGAGAATTAGAAGAAGAAGAAGAAGAAGAAGAAGTAGAAACAGAAGACTAAGATGAAAACGCACAAATCACAGAAGAATAAGCTGAAGAAGAAGTAGAAGAAGCAGAAGGAGAAGTAATTGAAAAATCAGAAAATGCAGAAGAAACAGAAGAAGATGAAGAAGATGAGAAAGGGTATGTAGAACTACAAGAAGAACAAGAAGAAGTAGAAGAACAAGAAGAACAAGAAGAAGACTCAAAAGAATTAGATGAAAAGGCAGAAATTACAGAAGAATAAGTAGAAAAGCAAATTAACACTTGAATAAGCTGAAGAAGAAGCAGAAGAAGCAGAATAAGATCAAGTAATTGAAAAAGCAGAAATTGCAGAAGATACAGAAGAAGAAGGGGATGTAGAATACAAGAAAAACAATAAGAAGTAGAGGAACAAGGAGAACAAGACGTAGAAAACGATGAATAAGATGAAAACGCAGAAATAACAGAAGAATTAGCTGAAGGAATGCAGAAGAAGTAGAATAAGAAGAAGTATTTGAAAAAGCAGAAAATGCAGAAGAAACAGAAGAAGATAAAGAAGAAGAAGAAGAAGGAGATGTAGAACAACCAGATGAAGAAGCAGAACTAGATAAACAAGAAGAACGAGAGAAGAAACAGAAGAATTAGATGAAAAAGCAGAAATAGAAAAAGAATAGGCCAAAAAAGCAGAAATAAGAGAAGAATAAGCCGAAAAGGCAGAAATACCAGAAGAATACGCAAAATAAGCAGAAATAACAGAAGAATAAGCTGAAGTAGGATCTGAAGAAGCCGCAGAAGAAGTAATTGAAAAAGCATAACATGCTGAAGAAACAGAAGAAGAAGGAGAAGGAGATGTAGAACTACAAGAAGAAGAAGAAGAACAAGAAGGAGAACCCGAAGAATAAGACGAAAAAGCAGAACTAACAGAAGATTAAGCCGAAAAAGGAAAATAACCGAAGTATAAGACGAAAATGCAGAAATTACAGAAGAATAAGCCGAAATAGCAGAAATAACACATGAAAAAGATGAAGAAGCAGCAGAAGAAGACGAATCGATGAAGTAATTGAAAATGAAGATAATGCGGAAGAAACAGAAGAAGATGAAGAAGAAGATGGGGATGTAGAACTACAAGGAGAACAAGAAGGACTGGAAGAAGAAGAAGAACAAGAAGTAAAAACTGAAGAATAAGATGAAAACGCACATGAGAAGAAGTGATTGAAAATGCAAAAAACGCAGAAGAAGATAAAGAAGCAGAAGAAGGAGATGTAGAACAACCAGATGAAGAAGCGGAACAAGAAGAACAGGAAGTACAAGAAGAAGAAACAAAAGAATTAGATGAAAAAGCAGAAATAGAAAAAGAATAGGTCGAAAAAGCAGAAATAACAGAAGAATAAGCCAAAAAAGCAGAAATTACAGAAGGATACGCAAAATAAGAAGAAATGACAGACGAATAAGCCGAGGAAGGTTCAGAAGAAGCCGCAGAAGAAGAAGTAATTGAAAAAGCATAACATGCAGAAGAAACAGAAGAAGAAGGAGAAGGAGATGTAGAACTACAAGAAGAAGAAGAAGAACAAGAAGGAGAACCCGAAGAATAAGACGAAAAAGCAGAACTAACAGAAAATTAAGCCGAAAAAGGAAAATAACCGAAGCATAAGACGAAAATGCAGAAATTACAGAAGAATAAGCCGAAAAAGCAGAAATAACACATGAATAAGATGAAGAAGCAGCAGAAGAAGAAAAAGCGATGAAGTAATTGAAAATGCAGACAATACGGAAGAAACAGAAGAAGATGAAGAAGAAGATGATGGGGATGTAGAAGTAGAAGGAGAACTAGAAGAACAAGAAGAACAAGAAGTAGAAACAGAAGAATAAGATGAAAAGGCACAAATAAGAGAAGAATAAGCTGAAGAAAAGCAGAAGATGTAGAATAAGAAGATTTGAAAAAGCAGAAAATGAAGAAGAAACAGAAGGAGATAAAGAAGAAGAAGAAGAAGGGAATGTAGAAAAGCGGATGAAGAAGAAGAACTAGAAGAACAAGAACAAGAAGAAAAAACAGAAGAATTAGATGGAAAAGCAGAAATAGAAAAAGAATAGGCCGACAAAGCAGAAATAACAGAAGAATAAGCCGAAAAGCAGAAATAACAGAAGAAGAAGCAAAATAAGCAGAAATAACAGAAGAATAAGCTGAAGGAGAGGCAGAAGAAGTAGCAGAAGAAGAAGTAATTGAAAAAGCATAACATGCAGTAGAAACAGAAGAAGAAGAAGGAGATGTAGAACTAGAAGAAGAACAAGATGAAGAAGAAGAACAAGAAGTAGAAACCAAAGAATAAGACGAAAAGCAGAAATAACAGAAGATTAAGCCGAAAAAGCAGAAATAAAGAAGTTTAAGCCGAAAATGCAGAAAATACGGAAGAATAAGCCGAAAAAGCAAAAATAAGACATGAATAAGCTGAAGAAGAAGCAGAAGAAGAAGAAGTAGATGAAGTCATTGAAAATGCGGAAGAAACAGAAGAAGATGAAGAAGATGGGGATGTAGATCTACAAGGAGAACAAAAAGGACTAGAAGAACAAGAAGAACAAGAATTAGAAACAGAAGAATAAGATGAAAACGCACAAAAAAACAGAATAAGATGAAGAAGAAGTAGAAGAAGCAGAAGGATAAGAAGTGATTGAAAAAGCAGAAAACGCAGAAGAAACAGAAGAAGATGAAGAAGACAAAGAAGGGGATGTAGAACTACAAGAAGAACAAGAAAAAGTAGAAGAACAAGAAGAAGACACAGAAGAATTAGATGAAAAAGCAGAAATTACAGAAGAAGAAGCCGAAAAAGCAGAATAACACTGGAATACGCTGAAGAAGAAGCAGAAGAAGCAATAGAAGATGAAGTAATTGAAAAAGCAGAAATTGCAGAAGATACAGAAGAAGATGAAGAAGAAGAAGAAGAAGAAGAAGAAGAAGAAGAAGAAGAAGAAGAAGAAGAAGAAGAAGAAGAAGAAGAAGAAGAAGAAGAGGAAGAAGAAGAAGAAGAAGAAGAAGAAGAAGAAGAAGAAGAAGAAGAAGAAGAAGAAGAAGGGATGTAGAACTACAAGAAGAACAAGAAGAACTAGAGGAACAGAAGAACAAGAAGTAGTAAGAGAAGAATAACATGAAAACGCAGAAATAACAGAAGAATAAGCTGAAGAAAAGCCGAAGACGTAGAATAAGAAGAAGTGTTTGAAAAAGCATAACATGCAGAAGAAACAGAAGAAGAAGGAGAGGGAGATGTAGAACTACAAGAAGAACAAGAAGTAGAACCCGAAGAATAAGACGAAAAAGCAGAAATAACAGAGATTAAGCCGACAAAGGAGAAATAACAGAAGTATAAGCCGAAAATGCAGAAATTACAGAAGAATAAGCCGAAATAGCAGAAATAACACATGAAAAAGATGAAGAAGCAGCAGAAGAAGACGAATCGATGAAGTAATTGAAAATACAGATAATGCGGAAGAAACAGAAGAAGATGAAGAAGAAGATGGGGATGTAGAACTACAAGGAGAACAAGAGAATTAGAAGAAGAAGAAGAAGAAGAAGAAGTAGAAACAGAAGACTAAGATGAAAACGCACAAATCACAGAAGAATAAGCTGAAGAAGAAGTAGAAGAAGCAGAAGGAGAAGTAATTGAAAAATCAGAAAATGCAGAAGACACAGAAGAAGATGAAGAAGATGAGAAAGGGTATGTAGAACTACAAGAAGAACAAGAAGAAGTAGAAGAACAAGAAGAACAAGAAGAAGACTCAAAAGAATTAGATGAAAAGGCAGAAATTACAGAAGAATAAGTAGAAAAGCAAATTAACACTTGAATAAGCTGAAGAAGAAGCAGAAGAAGCAGAATAAGATCAAGTAATTGAAAAAGCAGAAATTGCAGAAGATACAGAAGAAGAAGGGGATGTAGAATACAAGAAAAACAATAAGAAGTAGAGGAACAAGGAGAACAAGACGTAGAAACCGATGAATAAGATGAAAACGCAGAAATAACAGAAGAATTAGCTGAAGGAATGCAGAAGAAGTAGAATAAGAAGAAGTATTTGAAAAAGCAGAAAATGCAGAAGAAACAGAAGAAGATAAAGAAGAAGAAGAAGGAGGAGATGTAGAACAACCAGATGAAGAAGCAGAACTAGATAAACAAGAAGAACGAGAGAAGAAACAGAAGAATTAGATGAAAAAGCAGAAATAGAAAAAGAATAGGCCAAAAAAGCAGAAATAAGAGAAGAATAAGCGAAAAGGCAGAAATACCAGAAGAATACGCAAAATAAGCAGAAATAACAGAAGAATAAGCTGAAGTAGGATCTGAAGAAGCCGCAGAAGTAATTGAAAAAGCATAACATGCTGAAGAAACAGAAGAAGAAGGAGAAGGAGATGTAGAACTACAAGAAGAAGAAGAAGAACAAGAAGGAGAACCCGAAGAATAAGACGAAAAAGCAGAACTAACAGAAGATTAAGCCGAAAAAGGAAAATAACCGAAGTATAAGACGAAAATGCAGAAATTACAGAAGAATAAGCCGAAATAGCAGAAATAACACATGAAAAAGATGAAGAAGCAGCAGAAGAAGACGAATCGATGAAGTAATTGAAAATGAAGATAATGCGGAAGAAACAGAAGAAGATGAAGAAGAAGATGGGGATGTAGAACTACAAGGAGAACAAGAAGACCTAGAAGAACAAGAAGAACAAACAGAAGACTAACATGGAAACTCACAAATAACAGAAGAATAAGCTGAAGAAGGAGTAGAAGAAGCAGAAGAAGAAGTGATTTACAAAGCAGAAAAAGCAGAAGAAACAGAAGAAGATAAAGAAGACCAAGAAGGGTATGTAGAACTACAAGAAGAACAAGAAGAAGTAGAAGAAGAAGAACAAGAAGAAGACACAGAAGAATTAGATGAAAAAGCAGAAATTACAGAAGAATGAGCTGAAAAGGCAGAATAACACTTGAATAAGCTGAAGAAGAAGCAGAAGAAACAGAAGAAGTTGAAGTAATTGATAAAGCAGAAATTGCAGAAGATGCAGAAGAAGATGAAGAGGAAGAGGAAGAAGAAGGGGATGTAGAACTACAAGACGAACAAGAGGAACTAGAACAAGAAGAACAAGAATTAGAAACAGAAAAATGAGATGAAAACGCAGAAATCACAGAAGAATAAGCTGAAGAAAAGCAGAAGTAGAATAATATTTGGAAAAGCAGAAAATGCAGAAGAAACAGAAGAAAATAAAGAAGAAGAAGAAGAAGAAATAGGAATGGAGAACAACCCGATGAAGAAGAACTAGAAAAACAAGAGAAGAAACAGAAGAATTAAATGAAAAAGCAGAAATAGAAAACGAATAGGCCGAAAAAGCAGAAATAAGGGAAGAATAAGCCGAAAAAGCAGAAATAACAGAAGAATACCAAAAAAAAGCAGAAATAACAGAAGAATAAGCTGAAGGATCTGAAGAAGCCACAGAAGAAAAAGTAATTGAAAAAGCATAAAATGCAGAAGAAACAGAAGAAGAAGAAGAGATGTAGAACTACAAGAAGAACAAGAAGTAGAACCCGAAAAAGACGAAAAGCAGAAGTAACAGAGATTAATCCGAAAAACGAGAAATAACAGAAGTATAAGCCGAAAATGCAGAAATTACAGAAGAATAAGCCGAAAAAGCAGAAATAACACATGAAAAAGTTGAAGAAGCAGCAGCAGAAGAAGAAGTAGATGAAGTAATTGAAAATGTGGAAGAAACAGAGGAAGATGAAGAACAAGATGGGGATGTAGAACTACAAGGAGAACAAGAAGGACTAGAAGAAGAAGAAGAACAAGAAGTAGAAACAGAAGAATAAGATGAAAACGCACATGAGAAGAAGTGATTGAAAAAGCAGAAAACGCAGAAGATACAGAAGAAAACAAATAAGGAGCAGAAGAAGGAGATGTAGAACAACCAGATGAAGAAGAACTAGAAGAACGAGAAGAAGAAGAAAAAACAGAAGAATTAGATGAAAAAGCAGAAATAGAAAAAGAATAGGCCGAGAAAGCAGAATTAAAGAAGAATAAGTGAAAAAGCAGAAATAACAGAAGAATAAGCAAAATAAGCAGAAATAACAGAAGAATAAGCTGAAAAAGAGGCAGAAGTAGCAGCAGAAGAAGAAGGAATTGAAAAAGCATAACATGCAGTAGAAACAGAAGAAGAGGAAGGAGATGTAGAACTACAAGAAGAACAAGATCAACAAGAAGAACAAGAAGTAAAAACCGAAGAATAAGACGAAATAGAAGAAATAACAGAAGATTAAGCCGAAAAAGGAGAAATCACAGAAGTATAAGCGGAAAATGCAGAAAATACTGAAGAATAAGCCGAAAAAGCAGAAATAACACATGAATAAGCTGAAGAAGCAGCAGCAGCAGAAGAAGTAGATGAAGTAATTGAAAATGTGGAAGAAACAGAAGAAGATGAAGAAGAAGAAGATGGGGATGTAGAACTACAAGGAGAACAA
Organism: Talpa europaea; assembly: GCF_964194135.1. Classification (NCBI taxonomy): domain Eukaryota; kingdom Metazoa; phylum Chordata; class Mammalia; order Eulipotyphla; family Talpidae; genus Talpa; species Talpa europaea. Next base: position 16,473 of record NW_028167892.1, read on the forward strand.
GAAGGACTGGAAGAAGAAGAAGAACAAGAAGTAGAAACAGAAGAATAAGATGAAAACGCACATGAGAAGAAGTGATTGAAAATGCAGAAAACGCAGAAGAAGATAAAGAAGCAGAAGAAGGAGATGTAGAACAACCAGATGAAGAAGCGGAACAAGAAGAACAGGAAGTACAAGAAGAAGAAACAAAAGAATTAGATGAAAAAGCAGAAATAGAAAAAGAACAGGTCGAAAAAGCAGAAATTACAGAAGAATAAGCCAAAAAAGCATTAATTACAGAAGGATACGCAAAATAAGAAGAAATGACAGACGAATAAGCCGAGGAAGGTTCAGAAGAAGCCGCAGAAGAAGAAGTAATTGAAAAAGCATAACATGCAGAAGAAACAGAAGAAGAAGGAGAAGGAGAAGGAGATGTAGAACTACAAGAAGAAGAAGAAGAACAAGAAAGAGAACACGAAGAATAAGACGAAAAAGCAGAACTAACAGAAAATTAAGCCGAAAAAGGAAAATAACCGAAGCATAAGACGAAAATGCAGAAATTACAGAAGAATAAGCCGAAAAAGCAGAAATAACACATGAATGAGATGAAGAAGCAGCAGCAGAAGAAGAAACGATGAAGTAATTGACAATGCAGACAATGCGGAAGAAACAGAAGAAGATGAAGAAGAAGATGATGGGGATGTAGAAGTACAAGGAGAACTAGAAGAACAAGAAGAACAAGAAGTAGAAACAGAAGAATAAGATGAAAAGGCACAAATAACAGAAGAATAAGCTGAAGGAAAGCAGAAGCAGTAGAATAAGAAGATTGGAAAAAGCAGAAAATGAAGAAGAAACAGAAGGAGATAAAGAAGAAGAAGAAGGGAATGTAGAAAAGCGGATGAAGAAGAAGAACTAGAAGAACAAGAACAAGAAGAAAAAACAGAAGAATTAGATGGAAAAGCAGAAATAGAAAAAGAATAGGCCGACAAAGCAGAAATAACAGAAGAATAAGCCGAAAAGCAGAAATAACAGAAGAAGAAGCAAAATAAGCAGAAATAACAGAAGAATAAGCTGAAGGAGAGGCAGAAGAAGTAGCAGAAGAAGAAGTAATTGAAAAAGCATAACATGCAGTAGAAACAGAAGAAGAAGAAGGAGATGTAGAACTACAAGAAGAACAAGATGAAGAAGAAGAACAAGAAGTAGAAACCAAAGAATAAGACGAAAAGCAGAAATAACAGAAGATTAAGCCGAAAAAGCAGAAATAAAGAAGTTTAAGCCGAAAATGCAGAAAATACGGAAGAATAAGCCGAAAAAGCAAAAATAAGACATGAATAAGCTGAAGAAGAAGCAGAAGAAGAAGAAGTAGATGAAGTCATTGAAAATGCGGAAGAAACAGAAGAAGATGAAGAAGATGGGGATGTAGATCTACAAGGAAAACCAAAAGGACTAGAAGAACAACAAGAACAAGAATTAGAAACAGAAGAATAAGATGAAAACGCACAAAAAAACAGAATAAGATGAAGAAGAAGTAGAAGAAGCAGAAGGATAAGAAGTGATAGAAAAAGCAGAAAACGCAGAAGAAACAGAAGAAGATGAAGAAGACAAAGAAGGGGATGTAGAACTACAAGAAGAACAAGAAAAAGTAGAAACAAGAATAAGACACAGAAGAATTAGATGAAAAAGCAGAAATTACAGAAGAAGAAGCCGAAAAAGCAGAATAACACTGGAATACGCTGAAGAAGAAGCAGAAGAAGGAATAGAAGATGAAGTAATTGAAAAAGCAGAAATTGCAGAAGATACAGAAGAAGATGAAGAAGAAGAAGAAGAAGAAGAAGAAGAAGAAGAAGAAGAAGAAGGGATGTAGAACTACAAGAAGAACAAGAAGAACTAGAGGAACAGAAGAACAAGAAGTAGTAACAGAAGAATAACATGAAAACGCAGAAATAACAGAAGAATAAGCTGAAGAAAAGCCGAAGACGTAGAATAAGAAGAAGTGTTTGAAAAGGCATAACATGCAGAAGAAACAGAAGAAGAAGGAGAGGGAGATGTAGAACTACAAGCAGAACAAGAAGAACAAGAAGTAGAACCCGACAAATAAGACGAAAAAGCAGAAATAACAGAGATTAAGCCGACAAAGGAGAAATAACAGAAGAATAAGCCGAAAATGCAGAAATTACAGAAGAATAAGCCGAAATAGCAGAAATAACACATGAAAAAGATGAAGAAGCAGCAGAAGAAGACGAATCGATGAAGTAATTGAAAATACAGATAATGCGGAAGAAACAGAAGAAGATGAAGAAGAAGATGGGGATGTAGAACTACAAGGAGAACAAGAAGACCTAGAAGAACAAGAAGAACAAACAGAAGACTAACATGGAAACTCAAAAATAACAGAAGAATAAGCTGAAGAAGGAGTAGAAGAAGCAGAAGAAGAAGTGATTTAAAAAGCAGAAAAAGCAGAAGAAACAGAAGAAGATAAAGAAGACAAAGAAGGGTATGTAGAACTACAAGAAGAACAAGAAGAAGTAGAAGAAGAAGAACAAGAAGAAGACACAGAAGAATTAGATGAAAAAGCAGAAATTACAGAAGAATGAGCTGAAAAGGCAGAATAACACTTGAATAAGCTGAAGAAGAAGCAGAAGAAACAGAAGAAGTTGAAGTAATTGATAAAGCAGAAATTGCAGAAGATACAGAAGAAGATGAAGAAGAAGAAGAAGAAGAAGGGGATGTAGAACTACAAGACGAACAAGAGGAACTAGAAGAACAAAAAGAACAAGAATTAGAAACAGAAAAATAAGATGAAAACGCAGAAATCACAGAAGAATAAGCTGAAGAAAAGCAGAAGAAGTAGAATAAGAAATATTTGGAAAAGCAGAAAATGCAGAAGAAACAGAAGAAGATAAAGAAGAAGAAGAAGGAATGTAGAACAACCCGATGAAGAAGAACTAGAAGAACAAGAGAAGAAACAGAAGAATTAGATGAAAAAGCAGAAATAGAAAACGAATAGGCCGAAAAAGCAGAAATAAGGGAAGAATAAGCCGAAAAAGCAGAAATAACAGAAGAATACCAAAAAAAAAGCAGAAATAACAGAAGAATAAGCTGAAGAAGGATCTGAAGAAGCCACAGAAGAAAAAGTAATTGAAAAAGCATAAAATGCAGAAGAAACAGAAGAAGAAGAAGAGATGTAGAACTACAAGAAGAATAAGAAGTAGAACCCGAAGAAGACGAAAAGCAGAAGTAACAGAGATTAAGCCGAAAAACGAGAAATAACAGAAGTATAAGCCGAAAATGCAGAAATTACAGAAGAATAAGCCGAAAAAGCAGAAATAACACATGGAAAAGTAGAAGAAGCAGCAGCAGAAGAAGAAGTAGATGAAGTAATTGAAAATGTGGAAGAAACAGAAGAAGATGAAGAACAAGATGGGGATGTAGAACTACAAGGAGAACAAGAAGGACTAGAAGAAGAAGAAGAACAAGAAGTAGAAACAGAAGAATAAGATGAAAACGCACATGAGAAGAAGTGATTGAAAAAGCAGAAAACGCAGAAGATACAGAAGAAGACAAATAAGGAGCAGAAGAAGGAGATGTAGAACAACCAGATGAAGAAGAACTAGAAGAACGAGAAGAAGAAGAAAAAACAGAAGAATTAGATGAAAAAGCAGAAATAGAAAAAGAATAGGCCGAGAAAGCAGAATTAACAGAAGAATAAGTGAAAAAGCAGAAATAACAGAAGAATAAGCAAAATAAGCAGAAATAACAGAAGAGTAAGCTGAAAAACAGGCAGAAGTAGCAGCAGAAGAAGAAGGAATTGAAAAAGCATAACATGCAGTAGAAACAGAAGAGGAAGGAGATGTAGAACTACAAGAAGAACAAGATCAACAAGAAGAACAAGAAGTAAAAACCGAAGAATAAGACGAAATAGAAGAAATAACAGAAGATTAAGCCGAAAAAGGAGAAATCACAGAAGTATAAGCGGAAAAAGCAGAAAATACTGAAGAATAAGCCGAAAAAGCAGAAATAACACATGAATAAGCTGAAGAAGCAGCAGCAGCAGAAGAAGTAGATGAAGTAATTGAAAATGTGGAAGAAACAGAAGAAGATGAAGAAGAAGAAGATGAGGATGTAGAACTACAAGGACAACAAGAAGGACTGGAAGAAGAAGAAGAACAAGAAGTAGAAACAGAAGAATAAGATGAAAACGCACATGAGAAGAAGTGATTGAAAATGCAGAAAACGCAGAAGAAGATAAAGAAGCAGAAGAAGGAGATGTAGAACAACCAGATGAAGAAGCGGAACAAGAAGAACAGGAAGTACAAGAAGAAGAAACAAAAGAATTAGATGAGAAAGCAGAAATAGAAAAAGAATAGGTCGAAAAAGCAGAAATAACAGAAGAATAAGCCAAAAAAGCAGAAATTACAGAAGGATACGCAAAATAAGAAGAAATGACAGACAAATAAGCCGAGGAAGGTTCAGAAGAAGCCGCAGAAGAAGAAGTAATTGAAAAAGCATAACATGCAGAAGAAACAGAAGAAGAAGGAGAAGGAGAAGGAGATGTAGAACTACAAGAAGAAGAAGAAGAACAAGAAGGAGAACCCGAAGAATAAGACGAAAAAGCAGAACTAACAGAAAATTAAGCCGAAAAAGGAAAATAACCGAAGCATAAGACGAAAATGCAGAAATTACAGAAGAATAAGCCGAAAAAGCAGAAATAACACATGAATAAGATGAAGAAGCAGCAGCAGAAGAAAAAGCGATGAAGTAATTGAAAATGCAGACAATACGGAAGAAACAGAAGAAGATGAAGAAGAAGATGATGGGGATGTAGAAGTACAAGGAGAACTAGAAGAACAAGAAGAACAAGAAGTAGAAACAGAAGAATAAGATGAAAAGGCACAAATAAGAGAAGAATAAGCTGAAGAAAAGCAGAAGATGTAGAATAAGAAGATTTGAAAAAGCAGAAAATGAAGAAGAAACAGAAGGAGATAAAGAAGAAGAAGAAGGGAATGTAGAAAAGCGGATGAAGAAGAAGAACTAAAAGAACAAGAACAAGAAGAAAAAACAGAAGAATTAGATGGAAAAGCAGAAATACAAAAAGAATAGGCCGACAAAGCAGAAATAACAGAAGAATAAACCGAGAAGCAGAAATAACAGAAGAAGAAGCAAAATAAGCAGAAATAACAGAAGAATAAGCTGAAGGAGAGGCAGAAGAAGTAGCAGAAGAAGAAGTAATTGAAAAAGCATAACATGCAGTAGAAACAGAAGAAGAAGAAGGAGATGTAGAACTACTAGAAGAACAAGGTAAAGAAGAAGAACAAGAAGTAGAAACCAAAGAATAAGACGAAAAGCAGAAATAACAGAAGATTAAGCCGAAAAAGCAGAAATAAAGAAGTTTAAGCCGAAAATGCAGAAAATACGGAAGAATAAGCCGAAAAAGCAAAAATAAGACATGAATAAGCTGAAGAAGAAGCAGAAGAAGAAGAAGTAGATGAAGTCATTGAAAATGCGGAAGAAACAGAAGAAGATGAAGAAGATGGGGATGTAGATCTACAAGGAGAACCAAAAGGACTAGAAGAACAAGAAGAACAAGAATTAGAAACAGAAGAATAAGATGAAAACGCACAAAAAAACAGAATAAGATGAAGAAGAAGTAGAAGAAGCAGAAGGATAAGAAGTGATTGAAAAAGCAGAAAACGCAGAAGAAACAGAAGAAGATGAAGAAGACAAAGAAGGGGACGTAGAACTACAAGGAGAACAAGAAAAAGTAGAAGAACAAGAAGAAGACACAGAAGAATTAGATGAAAGAGCAGAAATTACAGAAGAAGAAGCCGAAAAAGCAGAATAACACTGGAATACGCTGAAGAAGAAGCAGAAGCAATAGAAGATGAAGTAATTGAAAAAGCAGAAATTGCAGAAGATACAGAAGAAGAAGAAAGAAGAAGAAGAAGAAGAAGAAGAAGAAGAAGAAGAAGAAGAAATGTAGAACTACAAGAAGAACAAGAAGAACTAGAGGAACAGAAGAACAAGAAGTAGTAACAGAAGAATAACATGAAATCGCAGAAATAACAGAAGAATAAGCTGAAGAAAAGCCGAAGACGTAGAATAAGAAGAAGTGTTTGAAAAAGCATAACATGCAGAAGAAACAGAAGAAGAAGGAGAGGGAGATGTAGAACTACAAGAAGAACAAGAAGAACAAGAAGTAGAACCCGACGAATAAGAAGAAAAAGCAGAAATAACAGAGATTAAGCCGACAAAGGAGAAATAACAGAAGTATAAGCCGAAAATGCAGAAATTACAGAAGAATAAGCCGAAATAGCAGAAATAACAGATGAAAAAGATGAAGAAGCAGCAGAAGAAGACGAATCGATGAAGTAATTGAAAATACAGATAATGCGGAAGAAACAGAAGAAGATGAAGAAGAAGATGGGGATGTAGAACTACAAGGAGAACAAGAGAATTAGAAGAAGAAGAAGAAGAAGAAGTAGAAACAGAAGACTAAGATGAAAACGCACAAATCACAGAAGAATAAGCTGAAGAAGAAGTAGAAGAAGCAGAAGGAGAAGTAATTGAAAAATCAGAAAATGCAGAAGAAACAGAAGAAGATGAAGAAGATGAGAAAGGGTATGTAGAACTACAAGAAGAACAAGAAGTAGAGAACAAGAAGAACAAGAAGAAGACTCAAAAGAATTAGATGAAAAGGCAGAAATTACAGAAGAATAAGTAGAAAAGCAAATGAACACTTGAATAAGCTGAAGAAGAAGCAGAAGAAGCAGAATAAGATCAAGTAATTGAAAAAGCAGAAATAGCAGAAAATAAGAAGAAGAAGCGGATGTGGAATACCAGAAAAACAATAAGAAGTAGAGGAACAAGGAGAACAAGACGTAGAAACCGATGAATAAGATGAAAACGCAGAAATAACAGAAGAATTAGCTGAAGGAATGCAGAAGAAGTAGAATAAGAAGAAGTATTTGAAAAAGTAGAAAATGCAGAAGAAACAGAAGAAGATAAAGAAGAAGAAGAAGAAGGAGATGTAGAACAACCAGATGAAGAAGCAGAACTAGATAAACAAGAAGAACGAGAGAAGAAACAGAAGAATTAGATGAAAAAGCAGAAATGGAAAAAGAATAGGCCAAAAAAGCAGAAATAAGAGAAGAATAAGCCGAAAAGGCAGAAATACCAGAAGAATACGCAAAATAAGCAGAAATAACAGAAGAATAAGCTGAAGTAGGATCTGAAGAAGCCGCAGAAGAAGTAATTGAAAAAGCATAACATGCTGAAGAAACAGAAGAAGAAGGAGAAGGAGATGTAGAATTACAAGAAGAAGAAGAAGAACAAGAAGGAGAACCCGAAGAATAAGACGAAAAAGCAGAACTAACAGAAAATTAAGCCGACAAAGGAAAATAACCGAAGCATAATACGAAAATGCAGAAATTACAGAAGAATAAGCCGAAAAAGCAGAAATAACACATGAATAAGATGAAGAAGCAGCAGCAGAAGAAGAAGCGATGAAGTAATTGAAAATGCAGACAATGCGGAAGAAACAGAAGAAGATGAAGAAGAAGATGATGGGGATGTAGAAGTACAAGGAGAACTAGAAGAACAAGAAGAACAAGAAGTAGAAACAGAAGAATAAGATGAAAAGGCACAAATAACAGAAGAATAAGCTGAAGAAAAGCAGAAGCAGTAGAATAAGAAGATTGGAAAAAGCAGAAAATGAAGAAGAAACAGAAGGAGATAAAGAAGAAGAAGAAGGGAATGTAGAAAAGCGGATGAAGAAGAAGAACTAGAAGAACAAGAACAAGAAGAAAAAACAGAAGAATTAGATGGAAAAGCAGAAATAGAAAAAGAATAGGCCGACAAAGCAGAAATAACAGAAGAATAAGCCGAAAAGCAGAAATAACAGAAGAAGAAGCAAAATAAGCAGAAATAACAGAAGAATCAGCTGAAGGAGAGGCAGAAGAAGTAGCAGAAGAAGAAGTAATTGAAAAAGCATAACATGCAGTAGAAACAGAAGAAGAAGAAGGAGATGTAGAACTACAAGAAGAACAAGATGAAGAAGAAGAACAAGAAGTAGAAACCAAAGAATAAGACGAAAAGCAGAAATAACAGAAGATTAAGCCGAAAAAGCAGAAATAAAGAAGTTTAAGCCGAAAATGCAGAAAATACGGAAGAATAAGCCGAAAAAGCAAAAATAAGACATGAATAAGCTGAAGAAGAAGCAGAAGAAGAAGAAGTAGATGAAGTCATTGAAAATGCGGAAGAAACAGAAGAAGATGAAGAAGATGGGGATGTAGATCTACAAGGAAAACCAAAAGGACTAGAAGAACAACAAGAACAAGAATTAGAAACAGAAGAATAAGATGAAAACGCACAAAAAAACAGAATAAGATGAAGAAGAAGTAGAAGAAGCAGAAGGATAAGAAGTGATAGAAAAAGCAGAAAACGCAGAAGAAACAGAAGAAGATGAAGAAGACAAAGAAGGGGATGTAGAACTACAAGAAGAACAAGAAAAAGTAGAAACAAGAATAAGACACAGAAGAATTAGATGAAAAAGCAGAAATTACAGAAGAAGAAGCCGAAAAAGCAGAATAACACTGGAATACGCTGAAGAAGAAGCAGAAGAAGCAATAGAAGATGAAGTAATTGAAAAAGCAGAAATTGCAGAAGATACAGAAGAAGAGGAAGAAGAAGAAGAAGAAGAAGAAGAAGAAGAAGAAGGGATGTAGAACTACAAGAAGAACAAGAAGAACTAGTGGAACAGAAGAACAAGAAGTAGTAACAAAAGAATAACATGAAAACGCAGAAATAACAGAAGAATAAGCTGAAGAAAAGCCGAAGACGTAGAATAAGAAGAAGTGTTTGAAAAGGCATAACATGCAGAAGAAACAGAAGAAGAAGGAGAGGGAGATGTAGAACTACAAGCAGAACAAGAAGAACAAGAAGTAGAACCCGACAAATAAGACGAAAAAGCAGAAATAACAGAGATTAAGCCGACAAAGGAGAAATAACAGAAGAATAAGCCGAAAATGCAGAAATTACAGAAGAATAAGCCGAAATAGCAGAAATAACACATGAAAAAGATGAAGAAGCAGCAGAAGAAGACGAATCGATGAAGTAATTGAAAATACAGATAATGCGGAAGAAACAGAAGAAGATGAAGAAGAAGATGGGGATGTAGAACTACAAGGAGAACAAGAAGACCTAGAAGAACAAGAAGAACAAACAGAAGACTAACATGGAAACTCACAAATAACAGAAGAATAAGCTGAAGAAGGAGTAGAAGAAGCAGAAGAAGAAGTGATTTAAAAAGCAGAAAAAGCAGAAGAAACAGAAGAAGATAAAGAAGACCAAGAAGGGTATGTAGAACTACAAGAAGAACAAGAAGAAGTAGAAGAAGAAGAACAAGAAGAAGACACAGAAGAATTAGATGAAAAAGCAGAAATTACAGAAGAATGAGCTGAAAAGGCAGAATAACACTTGAATAAGCTGAAGAAGAAGCAGAAGAAACAGAAGAAGTTGAAGTAATTGATAAAGCAGAAATTGCAGAAGATACAGAAGAAGATGAAGAAGAAGAAGAAGAAGAAGGGGATGTAGAACTACAAGACGAACAAGAGGAACTAGAAGAACAAAAAGAACAAGAATTAGAAACAGAAAAATAAGATGAAAACGCAGAAATCACAGAAGAATAAGCTGAAGAAAAGCAGAAGAAGTAGAATAAGAAATATTTGGAAAAGCAGAAAATGCAGAAGAAACAGAAGAAGATAAAGAAGAAGAAGAAGGAATGTAGAACAACCCGATGAAGAAGAACTAGAAGAACAAGAGAAGAAACAGAAGAATTAGATGAAAAAGCAGAAATAGAAAACGAATAGGCCGAAAAAGCAGAAATAAGGGAAGAATAAGCCGAAAAAGCAGAAATAACAGAAGAATACCAAAAAAAAGCAGAAATAACAGAAGAATAAGCTGAAGAAGGATCTGAGGAAGCCACAGAAGAAAAAGTAATTGAAAAAGCATAAAATGCAGAAGAAACAGAAGAAGAAGAAGAGATGTAGAACTACAAGAAGAATAAGAAGTAGAACCCGAAGAAGACGAAAAGCAGAAGTAACAGAGATTAAGCCGAAAAACGAGAAATAACAGAAGTATAAGCCGAAAATGCAGAAATTACAGAAGAATAAGCCGAAAAAGCAGAAATAACACATGGAAAAGTAGAAGAAGCAGCAGCAGAAGAAGAAGTAGATGAAGTAATTGAAAATGTGGAAGAAACAGAAGAAGATGAAGAACAAGATGGGGATGTAGAACTACAAGGAGAACAAGAAGGACTAGAAGAAGAAGAAGAACAAGAAGTAGAAACAGAAGAATAAGATGAAAACGCACATGAGAAGAAGTGATTGAAAAAGCAGAAAACGCAGAAGATACAGAAGAAGACAAATAAGGAGCAGAAGAAGGAGATGTAGAACAACCAGATGAAGAAGAACTAGAAGAACGAGAAGAAGAAGAAAAAACAGAAGAATTAGATGAAAAAGCAGAAATAGAAAAAGAATAGGCCGAGAAAGCAGAATTAACAGAAGAATAAGTGAAAAAGCAGAAATAACAGAAGAATAAGCAAAATAAGCAGAAATAACAGAAGAGTAAGCTGAAAAACAGGCAGAAGTAGCAGCAGAAGAAGAAGGAATTGAAAAAGCATAACATGCAGTAGAAACAGAAGAGGAAGGAGATGTAGAACTACAAGAAGAACAAGATCAACAAGAAGAACAAGAAGTAAAAACCGAAGAATAAGACGAAATAGAAGAAATAACAGAAGATTAAGCCGAAAAAGGAGAAATCACAGAAGTATAAGCGGAAAAAGCAGAAAATACTGAAGAATAAGCCGAAAAAGCAGAAATAACACATGAATAAGCTGAAGAAGCAGCAGCAGCAGAAGAAGTAGATGAAGTAATTGAAAATGTGGAAGAAACAGAAGAAGATGAAGAAGAAGAAGATGAGGATGTAGAACTACAAGGACAACAAGAAGGACTGGAAGAAGAAGAAGAACAAGAAGTAGAAACAGAAGAATAAGATGAAAACGCACATGAGAAGAAGTGATTGAAAATGCAGAAAACGCAGAAGAAGATAAAGAAGCAGAAGAAGGAGATGTAGAACAACCAGATGAAGAAGCGGAACAAGAAGAACAGGAAGTACAAGAAGAAGAAACAAAAGAATTAGATGAGAAAGCAGAAATAGAAAAAGAATAGGTCGAAAAAGCAGAAATAACAGAAGAATAAGCCAAAAAAGCAGAAATTACAGAAGGATACGCAAAATAAGAAGAAATGACAGACAAATAAGCCGAGGAAGGTTCAGAAGAAGCCGCAGAAGAAGAAGTAATTGAAAAAGCATAACATGCAGAAGAAACAGAAGAAGAAGGAGAAGGAGAAGGAGATGTAGAACTACAAGAAGAAGAAGAAGAACAAGAAGGAGAACCCGAAGAATAAGACGAAAAAGCAGAACTAACAGAAAATTAAGCCGAAAAAGGAAAATAACCGAAGCATAAGACGAAAATGCAGAAATTACAGAAGAATAAGCCGAAAAAGCAGAAATAACACATGAATAAGATGAAGAAGCAGCAGCAGAAGAAAAAGCGATGAAGTAATTGAAAATGCAGACAATACGGAAGAAACAGAAGAAGATGAAGAAGAAGATGATGGGGATGTAGAAGTACAAGGAGAACTAGAAGAACAAGAAGAACAAGAAGTAGAAACAGAAGAATAAGATGAAAAGGCACAAATAAGAGAAGAATAAGCTGAAGAAAAGCAGAAGATGTAGAATAAGAAGATTTGAAAAAGCAGAAAATGAAGAAGAAACAGAAGGAGATAAAGAAGAAGAAGAAGGGAATGTAGAAAAGCGGATGAAGAAGAAGAACTAAAAGAACAAGAACAAGAAGAAAAAACAGAAGAATTAGATGGAAAAGCAGAAATAGAAAAAGAATAGGCCGACAAAGCAGAAATAACAGAAGAATAAACCGAAAAGCAGAAATAACAGAAGAAGAAGCAAAATAAGCAGAAATAACAGAAGAATAAGCTGAAGGAGAGGCAGAAGAAGTAGCAGAAGAAGAAGTAATTGAAAAAGCATAACATGCAGTAGAAACAGAAGAAGAAGAAGGAGATGTAGAACTACTAGAAGAACAAGGTAAAGAAGAAGAACAAGAAGTAGAAACCAAAGAATAAGACGAAAAGCAGAAATAACAGAAGATTAAGCCGAAAAAGCAGAAATAAAGAAGTTTAAGCCGAAAATGCAGAAAATACGGAAGAATAAGCCGAAAAAGCAAAAATAAGACATGAATAAGCTGAAGAAGAAGCAGAAGAAGAAGAAGTAGATGAAGTCATTGAAAATGCGGAAGAAACAGAAGAAGATGAAGAAGATGGGGATGTAGATCTACAAGGAGAACCAAAAGGACTAGAAGAACAAGAAGAACAAGAATTAGAAACAGAAGAATAAGATGAAAACGCACAAAAAAACAGAATAAGATGAAGAAGAAGTAGAAGAAGCAGAAGGATAAGAAGTGATTGAAAAAGCAGAAAACGCAGAAGAAACAGAAGAAGATGAAGAAGACAAAGAAGGGGACGTAGAACTACAAGAAGAACAAGAAAAAGTAGAAGAACAAGAAGAAGACACAGAAGAATTAGATGAAAGAGCAGAAATTACAGAAGAAGAAGCCGAAAAAGCAGAATAACACTGGAATACGCTGAAGAAGAAGCAGAAGCAATAGAAGATGAAGTAACTGAAAAAGCAGAAATTGCAGAAGATACAGAAGAAGAAGAAAGAAGAAGAAGAAGAAGAAGAAGAAGAAGAAGAAGAAGAAGAAGAAGAAGAAGAAGAAGAAGAAGAAGAAGAAGAAGAAGAAGAAATGTAGAACTACAAGAAGAACAAGAAGAACTAGAGGAACAGAAGAACAAGAAGTAGTAACAGAAGAATAACATGAAATCGCAGAAATAACAGAAGAATAAGCTGAAGAAAAGCCGAAGACGTAGAATAAGAAGAAGTGTTTGAAAAAGCATAACATGCAGAAGAAACAGAAGAAGAAGGAGAGGGAGATGTAGAACTACAAGAAGAACAAGAAGAACAAGAAGTAGAACCCGACGAATAAGACGAAAAAGCAGAAATAACAGAGATTAAGCCGACAAAGGAGAAATAACAGAAGTATAAGCCGAAAATGCAGAAATTACAGAAGAATAAGCCGAAATAGCAGAAATAACACATGAAAAAGATGAAGAAGCAGCAGAAGAAGACGAATCGATGAAGTAATTGAAAATACAGATAATGCGGAAGAAACAGAAGAAGATGAAGAAGAAGATGGGGATGTAGAACTACAAGGAGAACAAGAGAATTAGAAGAAGAAGAAGAACCAGAAGTAGAAACAGAAGACTAAGATGAAAACGCACAAATCACAGAAGAATAAGCTGAAGAAGAAGTAGAAGAAGCAGAAGGAGAAGTAATTGAAAAATCAGAAAATGCAGAAGAAACAGAAGAAGATGAAGAAGATGAGAAAGGGTATGTAGAACTACAAGAAGAAGTAGAAGAACAAGAAGAACAAGAAGAAGACTGAAAAGAATTAGATGAAAAGGCAGAAATTACAGAAGAATAAGTAGAAAAGCAAATTAACACTTGAATAAGCTGAAGAAGAAGCAGAAGAAGCAGAATAAGATCAAGTAATTGAAAAAGCAGAAATTGCAGAAGATACAGAAGAAGAAGGGGATGTAGAATACAAGAAAAACAATAAGAAGTAGAGGAACAAGGAGAACAAGACGTAGAAACCGATGAATAAGATGAAAACGCAGAAATAACAGAAGAATTAGCTGAAGGAATGCAGAAGAAGTAGAATAAGAAGAAGTATGTGAAAAAGCAGAAAATGCAGAAGAAACAGAAGAAGATAAAGAAGAAGAAGAAGAAGGAGATGTAGAACAACCAGATGAAGAAGCAGAACTAGATAAACAAGAAGAACGAGAGAAGAAACAGAAGAATTAGATGAAAAAGCAGAAATAGAAAAAGAATAGGCCAAAAAAGCAGAAATAAGAGAAGAATAAGCCGAAAAGGCAGATATACCAGAAGAATACGCAAAATAAGCAGAAATAACAGAAGAATAAGCTGAAGTAGGATCTGAAGAAGCCGCAGAAGAAGTAATTGAAAAAGCATAACATGCTGAAGAAACAGAAGAAGAAGGAGAAGGAGATGTAGAACTACAAGAAGAAGAAGAAGAACAAGAAGGAGAACCCGAAGAATAAGACGAAAAAGCAGAACTAACAGAAGATTAAGCCGAAAAAGGAAAATAACCGAAGTATAAGACGAAAATGCAGAAATTACAGAAGAATAAGCCGAAATAGCAGAAATAACACATGAAAAAGATGAAGAAGCAGCAGAAGAAGACGAATCGATGAAGTAATTGAAAATGAAGATAATGCGGAAGAAACAGAAGAAGATGAAGAAGAAGATGGGGATGTAGAACTACAAGGAGAACAAGAAGAACTAGAAGAACAAGAAGAACAAACAGTAGATTAACATGGAAACTCACAAATAACAGAAGAATAAGCTGAAGAAGGAGTAGAAGAAGCAGAAGAAGAAGTGATTTACAAAGCAGAAAAAGCAGAAGAAACAGAAGAAGATAAAGAAGACCAAGATGGGTATGTAGAACTACAAGAAGAACAAGAAGAAGTAGAAGAAGAAGAACAAGAAGAAGACACAGAAGAATTAGATGAAAAAGCAGAAATTACAGAAGAATGAGCTGAAAAGGCAGAATAACACTTGAAAAAGCTGAAGAAGAAGCAGAAGAAACAGAAGAAGTTGAAGTAATTGATAAAGCAGAAATTGCAGAAGATACAGAAGAAGATGAAGAAGAAGAAGAAGAAGAAGGGGATGTAGAACTACAAGACGAACAAGAGGAACTAGAAGAACAAAAAGAACAAGAATTAGAAACAGAAAAATGAGATGAAAACGCAGAAATCACAGAAGAATAAGCTGAAGAAAAGTAGAAGAAGTAGAATAAGAAATATTTGGAAAAGCAGAAAATGCAGAAGAAACAGAAGAAGATAAAGAAGAAGAAGAAGGAATGTAGAACAACCCGATGAAGAAGAACTAGAAGAACAAGAGAAGAAACAGAAGAATTAGATGAAAAAGCAGAAATAGAAAACGAATAGGCCGAAAAAGCAGAAATAAGGGAAGAATAAGCCGAAAAAGCAGAAATAACAGAAGAATACCAAAAAAAGCAGAAATAACAGAAGAATAAGCTGAAGAAGGATCTGAAGAAGCCAGAGAAGAAAAAGTAATTGAAAAAGCATAAAATGCAGAAGAAACAGAAGAAGAAGAAGAGATGTAGAACTACAAGAAGAACAAGAAGTAGAACCCGAAGAAGGCGAAAAGCAGAAGTAACAGAGATTAAGCCGAAAAACGAGAAATAACAGAAGTATAAGCCGAAAATGCAGAAATTACAGAAGAATAAGCCAAAAAAGCAGAAATAACACATGAAAAAGTTGAAGAAGCAGCAGCAGAAGAAGAAGTAGATGAAGTAATTGAAAAGGTGCAAGAAACAGAAGAAGATGAAGAAGAACAAGATGGGGATGTAGAACTACAAGGAGAACAAGAAGGACTAGAAGAAGAAGAAGAACAAGAAGTAGAAACAGAAGAATAAGATGAAATCGCACATGAGAAGAAGTGATTGAAAAAGCAGAAAACGCAGAAGATACAGAAGAAGACAAATAAGGAGCAGAAGAAGGAGATGTAGAACAACCAGATGAAGAAGAACTAGAAGAACGAGAAGAAGAAGAAAAAACAGAAGAATTAGATGAAAAAGCAGAAATAGAAAAAGAATAGGCCGAGAAAGCAGAATTAACAGAAGAATAAGTGAAAAAGCAGAAATAACAGAAGAATAAGCAAAATAAGCAGAAATAACAGAAGAATAAGCTGAAAAAGAGGCAGAAGTAGCAGCAGAAGAAGAAGGAATTGAAAAAGCATAACATGCAGTAGAAACAGAAGAAGAGGAAGGAGATGTAGAACTACAAGAAGAACAAGATCAACAAGAAGAACAAGAATTAAACCCGAAGAATAAGACGAAATAGAAGAAATAACAGAAGATTAAGCCGAAAAAGGAGAAATCACAGAAGTATAAGCGGAAAAAGCAGAAAATACTGAAGAATAAGCCGAAAAAGCAGAAATAACACATGAATAAGCTGAAGAAGCAGCAGCAGCAGAAGAAGTAGATGAAGTAATTGAAAATGTGGAAGAAACAGAAGAAGATGAAGAAGAAGAAGATGGGGATGTAGAACTACAAGGAGAACAAGAAGGACTGGAAGAAGAAGAAGAACAAGAAGTAGAAACAGAAGAATAAGATGAAAATGCACATGAGAAGAAGTGATTGAAAATGCAGAAAACGCAGAAGAAGATAAAGAAGCAGAAGAAGGAGATGTAGAACAACCAGATGAAGAAGCGGAACAAGAAGAACAGGAAGTACAAGAAGAAGAAACAAAAGAATTAGATGAAAAAGCAGAAATAGAAAAAGAATAGGTCGAAAAAGCAGAAATAACAGAAGAATAAGCCAAAAAAGCAGAAATTACAGAAGGATACGGAAAATAAGAAGAAATGACAGACGAATAAGCCGAGGAAGGTTCAGAAGAAGCCGCAGAAGAAGAAGTAATTGAAAAAGCATAACATGCAGAAGAAACAGAAAAAGAAGGAGAAGGAGATGTAGAACTACAAGAAGAAGAAGAAGAACAAGAAGGAGAACCCGAAGAATAAGACGAAAAAGCAGAACTAACAGAAAATTAAGCCGAAAAAGGAAAATAACCGAAGCATAAGACGAAAATGCAGAAATTACAGAAGAATAAGCCGAAAAAGCAGAAATAACACATGAATAAGATGAAGACGCAGCAGCAGAAGAAGAAGCGATGAAGTAATTGAAAATGCAGACAATGCGGAAGAAACAGAAGAAGATGAAGAAGAAGATGATGGGGATGTAGAAGTACAAAGAGAACTAGAAGAACAAGAAGAACAAGAAGTAGAAACAGAAGAATAAGATGAAAAGGCACAAATAACAGAAGAATAAGCTGAAGAAAAGCAGAAGCAGTAGAATAAGAAGATTGGAAAAAGCAGAAAATGAAGAAGAAACAGAAGGAGATAAAAAGAAGAAGAAGGGAATGTAGAAAAGCGGATGAAGAAGAAGAACTAGAAGAACAAGAACCAGAAGAAAAAACAAGAATTAGATGGAAAAGCAGAAATAGAAAAAGAGTAGGCCGACAAAGCAGAAATAACAGAAGAATAAGCCGAAAAGCAGAAATAACAGAAGAAGAAGCAAAATAAGCAGAAATAACAGAAGAATAAGCTGAAGGAGAGGCAGAAGAAGTAGCAGAAGAAGAAGTAATTGAAAAAGCATAACATGCAGTAGAAACAGAAGAAGAAGAAGGAGATGTAGAACTACAAGAAGAACAAGATGAAGAAGAAGAACAAGAAGTAGAAACCAAAGAATAAGACGAAAAGCAGAAATAACAGAAGATTAAGCCGAAAAAGCAGAAATAAAGAAGTTTAAGCCAAAAATGCAGAAAATACGGAAGAATAAGCCGAAAAAGCAAAAATAAGACATGAATAAGCTGAAGAAGAAGCAGAAGAAGAAGAAGTAGATGAAGTCACTGAAAATGCGGAAGAAACAGAAGAAGATGAAGAAGATGGGGATGTAGATCTACAAGGAGAACCAAAAGGACTAGAAGAACAAGAAGAAGAAGAATTAGAAACAGAAGAATAAGATGAAAACGCACAAAAAAACAGAATAAGATGAAGAAGAAGTAGAAGAAGCAGAAGGATAAGAAGTGATTGAAAAAGCAGAAAACGCAGAAGAAACAGAAGAAGATGAAGAAGACAAAGAAGGGGATGTAGAACTACAAGAAGAACAAGAAAAAGTAGAAGAACAAGAAGAAGACACAGAAGAATTAGATGAAAAAGCAGAAATTAAAGAAGAAGAAGCCGAAAAAGCAGAATAACACTGGAATACGCTGAAGAAGAAGCAGAAGAAGCAACAGAGGATGAAGTAATTGAAAAAGCAGAAATTGCAGATATACAGAAGAAGATGAAGAAGAAGAAGAAGAAGAAGAAGAAGAAGAAGAAGAAGAAGAAGAAGAAGAAGAAGAAGAAGAAGAAGAAGAAGAAGAAGAAGAAGAAGAAGAAGAAGAAGGGATGTAGAACTACAAGAAGAACAAGAAGAACTAGAGGAACAGAAGAACAAGAAGTAGTAACAGAAGAATAACATGAAAACGCAGAAATAACAGAAGAATAAGCTGAAGAAAAGCCGAAGACGTAGAATAAGAAGAAGTGTTTGAAAAAGCATAACATGCAGAAGAAACAGAAGAAGAAGGAGAGGGAGATGTAGAACTACAAGAAGAACAAGAAGAACAAGAAGTAGAACCCGACGAATAAGACGAAAAAGCAGAAATAACAGAGATTAAGCCGACAAAGGAGAAATAACAGAAGTATAAGCCGAAAATGCAGAAATTACAGAAGAATAAGCCGAAATAGCAGAAATAACACATGAAAAAGATGAAGAAGCAGCAGAAGAAGACGAATCGATGAAGTAATTGAAAATACAGATAATGCGGAAGAAACAGAAGAAGATGAAGAAGAAGATGGGGATGTAGAACTACAAGGAGAACAAGAGAATTAGAAGAAGAAGAAGAAGAAGAAGTAGAAACAGAAGACTAAGATGAAAACGCACAAATCACAGAAGAATAAGCTGAAGAAGAAGTAGAAGAAGCAGAAGGAGAAGTAATTGAAAAATCAGAAAATGCAGAAGAAACAGAAGAAGATGAAGAAGATGAAAAAGGGTATGTAGAACTACAAGAAGAACAAGAAGAAGTAGAAGAACAAGAAGAACAAGAAGAAGACACAAAAGAATTAGATGAAAAGGCAGGAATTACAGAAGAATAAGTAGAAAAGCAAATTAACACTTGAATAAGCTGAAGAAGAAGCAGAAGAAGCAGAATAAGATCAAGTAATTGAAAAAGCAGAAATTGCAGAAGATACAGAAGAAGAAGGGGATGTAGAATACAAGAAAAACAATAAGAAGTAGAGGAACAAGGAGAACAAGACGTAGAAACCGATGAATAAGATGAAAACGCAGAAATAACAGAAGAATTAGCTGAAGGAATGCAGGAGAAGTAGAATAAGAAGAAGTATGTGAAAAAGCAGAAAATGCAGAAGAAACAGAAGAAGATAAAGAAGAAGAAGAAGAAGGAGATGTAGAACAACCAGATGAAGAAGCAGAACTAGATAAACAAGAAGAACGAGAGAAGAAACAGAAGAATTAGATGAAAAAGCAGAAATAGAAAAAGAATAGGCCAAAAAAGCAGAAATAAGAGAAGAATAAGCCGAAAAGGCAGAAATACCAGAAGAATACGCAAAATAAGCAGAAATAACAGAAGAATAAGCTGAAGTAGGATCTGAAGAAGCCGCAGAAGAAGTAATTGAAAAAGCATAACATGCTGAAGAAACAGAAGAAGAAGGAGAAGGAGATGTAGAACTACAAGAAGAAGAAGAAGAACAAGAAGGAGAACCCGAAGAATAAGACGAAAAAGCAGAACTAACAGAAGATTAAGCCGAAAAAGGAAAATAACCGAAGTATAAGACGAAAATGCAGAAATTACAGAAGAATAAGCCGAAATAGCAGAAATAACACATGAAAAAGATGAAGAAGCAGCAGAAGAAGACGAATCGATGAAGTAATTGAAAATGAAGATAATGCGTAAGAAACAGAAGAAGATGAAGAAGAAGATGGGGATGTAGAACTACAAGGAGAACAAGAAGACCTAGAAGAACAAGAAGAACAAACAGAAGACTAACATGGAAACTCACAAATAACAGAAGAATAAGCTGAAGAAGGAGTAGAAGAAGCAGAAGAAGAAGTGATTTAAAAAGCAGAAAAAGCAGAAGAAACAGAAGAAGATAAAGAAGACCAAGAAGGGTATGTAGAACTACAAGAAGAACAAGAAGAAGTAGAAGAAGAAGAACAAGAAGAAGACACAGAAGAATTAGATGAAAAAGCAGAAATTACAGAAGAATGAGCTGAAAAGGCAGAATAACACTTGAATAAGCTGAAGAAGAAGCAGAAGAAACAGAAGAAGTTGAAGTAATTGATAAAGCAGAAATTGCAGAAGATACAGAAGAAGATGAAGAAGAAGAAGAAGAAGAAGGGGATGTAGAACTACAAGAAGAACAAGATGAAGAAGAAGAACAAGAAGTAGAAACCAAAGAATTAGACGAAAAGCAGAAATAACAGAAGATTAAGCCGAAAAAGCAGAAATAAAGAAGTTTAAGCCGAAAATGCAGAAAATACGGAAGAATAAGCCGAAAAAGCAAAAATAAGACATGAATAAGCTGAAGAAGAAGCAGAAGAAGAAGAAGTAGATGAAGTCATTGAAAATGCGGAAGAAACAGAAGAAGATGAAGAAGATGGGGATGTAGATCTACAAGGAGAACCAAAAGGACTAGAAGAACAAGAAGAACAAGAATTAGAAACAGAAGAATAAGATGAAAACGCACAAAAAAAAACAGAATAAGATGAAGAAGAAGTAGAAGAAGCAGAAGGATAAGAAGTGATTGAAAAAGCAGAAAACGCAGAAGAAACAGAAGAAGATGAAGAAGACAAAGAAGGGGATGTAGAACTACAAGAAGAACAAGAAAAAGTAGAAGAACAAGAAGAAGACACAGAAGAATTAGATGACAAAGCAGAAATTACAGAAGAAGAAGCCGAAAAAGCAGAATAACACTGGAATACGCTGAAGAAGAAGCAGAAGAAGCAATAGAAGATGAAGTAATTGAAAAAGCAGAAATTGCAGAAGATACAGAAGAAGATGAAGAAGATGAAGAAGACGAAGAAGAAGAAGAAGAAGAAGAAGAAGAAGAAGAAGAAGAAGAAGAAGAAGAAGAAGAAGAAGAAGAAGAAGAAGAAGAAGAAGAAGAAGAAGAAGGGATGTAGAACTACAAGAAGAACAAGAAGAACTAGAGGAACAGAAGAACAAGAAGTAGTAACAGAAGAATAACATGAAAACGCAGAAATAACAGAAGAATAAGCTGAAGAAAAGCCGAAGACGTAGAATAAGAAGAAGTGTTTGAAAAAGCATAACATGCAGAAGAAACAGAAGAAGAAGGAGAGGGAGATGTAGAACTACAAGAAGAACAAGAAGAACAAGAAGTAGAACCCGACGAATAAGACGAAAAAGCAGAAATAACAGAGATTAAGCCGACAAAGGAGAAATAACAGAAGTATAAGCCGAAAATGCAGAAATTACAGAAGAATAAGCCGAAATAGCAGAAATAACACATGAAAAAGATGAAGAAGCAGCAGAAGAAGACGAATCGATGAAGTAATTGAAAATACAGATAATGCGGAAGAAACAGAAGAAGATGAAGAAGAAGATGGGGATGTAGAACTACAAGGAGAACAAGAGAATTAGAAGAAGAAGAAGAACCAGAAGTAGAAACAGAAGACTAAGATGAAAACGCACAAATCACAGAAGAATAAGCTGAAGAAGAAGTAGAAGAAGCAGAAGGAGAAGTAATTGAAAAATCAGAAAATGCAGAAGAAACAGAAGAAGATGAAGAAGATGAGAAAGGGTATGTAGAACTACAAGAAGAAGTAGAAGAACAAGAAGAACAAGAAGAAGACTGAAAAGAATTAGATGAAAAGGCAGAAATTACAGAAGAATAAGTAGAAAAGCAAATTAACACTTGAATAAGCTGAAGAAGAAGCAGAAGAAGCAGAATAAGATCAAGTAATTGAAAAAGCAGAAATTGCAGAAGATACAGAAGAAGAAGGGGATGTAGAATACAAGAAAAACAATAAGAAGTAGAGGAACAAGGAGAACAAGACGTAGAAACCGATGAATAAGATGAAAACGCAGAAATAACAGAAGAATTAGCTGAAGGAATGCAGAAGAAGTAGAATAAGAAGAAGTATGTGAAAAAGCAGAAAATGCAGAAGAAACAGAAGAAGATAAAGAAGAAGAAGAAGAAGGAGATGTAGAACAACCAGATGAAGAAGCAGAACTAGATAAACAAGAAGAACGAGAGAAGAAACAGAAGAATTAGATGAAAAAGCAGAAATAGAAAAAGAATAGGCCAAAAAAGCAGAAATAAGAGAAGAATAAGCCGAAAAGGCAGAAATACCAGAAGAATACGCAAAATAAGCAGAAATAACAGAAGAATAAGCTGAAGTAGGATCTGAAGAAGCCGCAGAAGAAGTAATTGAAAAAGCATAACATGCTGAAGAAACAGAAGAAGAAGGAGAAGGAGATGTAGAACTACAAGAAGAAGAAGAAGAACAAGAAGGAGAACCCGAAGAATAAGACGAAAAAGCAGAACTAACAGAAGATTAAGCCGAAAAAGGAAAATAACCGAAGTATAAGACGAAAATGCAGAAATTACAGAAGAATAAGCCGAAATAGCAGAAATAACACATGAAAAAGATGAAGAAGCAGCAGAAGAAGACGAATCGATGAAGTAATTGAAAATGAAGATAATGCGGAAGAAACAGAAGAAGATGAAGAAGAAGATGGGGATGTAGAACTACAAGGAGAACAAGAAGACCTAGAAGAACAAGAAGAACAAACAGAAGACTAACATGGAAACTCACAAATAACAGAAGAATAAGCTGAAGAAGGAGTAGAAGAAGCAGAAGAAGAAGTGATTTAAAAAGCAGAAAAAGCAGAAGAAACAGAAGAAGATAAAGAAGACCAAGAAGGGTATGTAGAACTACAAGAAGAACAAGAAGAAGTAGAAGAAGAAGAACAAGAAGAAGACACAGAAGAATTAGATGAAAAAGCAGAAATTACAGAAGAATGAGCTGAAAAGGCAGAATAACACTTGAATATGCTGAAGAAGAAGCAGAAGAAACAGAAGAAGTTGAAGTAATTGATAAAGCAGAAATTGCAGAAGATACAGAAGAAGATGAAGAAGAAGAAGAAGAAGAAGAAGGGGATGTAGAACTACAAGACGAAGAAGAGGAACTAGAAGAACAAAAAGAACAAGAATTAGAAACAGAAAAATAAGATGAAAACGCAGAAATCACAGAAGAATAAGCTGAAGAAAAGCAGAAGAAGTAGAATAAGAAATATTTGGAAAAGCAGAAAATGCAGAAGAAACAGAAGAAGATAAAGAAGAAGAAGAAGGAATGTAGAACAACCCGATGAAGAAGAACTAGAAGAACAAGAGAAGAAACAGAAGAATTAGATGAAAAAGCAGAAATAGAAAACGAATAGGCCGAAAAAGCAGAAATAAGGGAAGAATAAGCCGAAAAAGCAGAAATAACAGAAGAATACCAAAAAAAAGCAGAAATAACAGAAGAATAAGCTGAAGAAGGATCTGAAGAAGCCACAGAAGAAAAAGTAATTGAAAAAGCATAAAATGCAGAAGAAACAGAAGAAGAAGAAGAGATGTAGAACTACAAGAAGAACAAGAAGTAGAACCCGAAGAAGACGAAAAGCAGAAGTAACAGAGATTAAGCCGAAAAACGAGAAATAACAGAAGTATAAACCGAAAATGCAGAAATTACAGAAGAATAAGCCGAAAAAGCAGAAATAACACATGAAAAAGTTGAAGAAGCAGCAGCAGAAGAAGAAGTAGATGAAGTAATTGAAAATGTGGAAGAAACAGAAGAAGATGAAGAAGAACAAGATGGGGATGTAGAACTACAAGGAGAACAAGAAGGACTAGAAGAAGAAGAAGAACAAGAAGTAGAAACAGAAGAATAAGATGAAAACGCACGTGAGAAGAAGTGATTGAAAAAGCAGAAAACGCAGAAGATACAGAAGAAGACAAATAAGGAGCAGAAGAAGGAGATGTAGAACAACCAGATGAAGAAGAACTAGAAGAACGAGAAGAAGAAGAAAAAACAGAAGAATTAGATGAAAAAGCAGAAATAGAAAAAGAATAGGCCGAGAAAGCAGAATTAACAGAAGAATAAGTGAAAAAGCAGAAATAACAGAAGAATAAGCAAAATAAGCAGAAATAACAGAAGAATAAGCTGAAAAAGAGGCAGAAGTAGCAGCAGAAGAAGAAGGAATTGAAAAAGCATAACATGCAGTAGAAACAGAAGAAGAGGAAGGAGATGTAGAACTACAAGAAGAACAAGATCAACAAGAAGAACAAGAAGTAAAAACCGAAGAATAAGACGAAATAGAAGAAATAACAGAAGATTAAGCCGAAAAAGGAGAAATCACAGAAGTATAAGCGGAAAAAGCAGAAAATACTGAAGAATAAGCCGAAAAAGCAGAAATAACACATGAATAAGCTGAAGAAGCAGCAGCAGCAGAAGAAGTAGATGAAGTAATTGAAAATGTGGAAGAAACAGAAGAAGATGAAGAAGAAGAAGATGAGGATGTAGAACTACAAGGACAACAAGAAGGACTGGAAGAAGAAGAAGAACAAGAAGTAGAAACAGAAGAATAAGATGAAAACGCACATGAGAAGAAGTGATTGAAAATGCAGAAAACGCAGAAGAAGATAAAGAAGCAGAAGAAGGAGATGTAGAACAACCAGATGAAGAAGCGGAACAAGAAGAACAGGAAGTACAAGAAGAAGAAACAAAAGAATTAGATGAGAAAGCAGAAATAGAAAAAGAATAGGTCGAAAAAGCAGAAATAACAGAAGAATAAGCCAAAAAAGCAGAAATTACAGAAGGATACGCAAAATAAGAAGAAATGACAGACAAATAAGCCGAGGAAGGTTCAGAAGAAGCCGCAGAAGAAGAAGTAATTGAAAAAGCATAACATGCAGAAGAAACAGAAGAAGAAGGAGAAGGAGAAGGAGATGTAGAACTACAAGAAGAAGAAGAAGAACAAGAAGGAGAACCCGAAGAATAAGACGAAAAAGCAGAACTAACAGAAAATTAAGCCGAAAAAGGAAAATAACCGAAGCATAAGACGAAAATGCAGAAATTACAGAAGAATAAGCCGAAAAAGCAGAAATAACACATGAATAAGATGAAGAAGCAGCAGCAGAAGAAAAAGCGATGAAGTAATTGAAAATGCAGACAATACTGAAGAAACAGAAGAAGATGAAGAAGAAGATGATGGGGATGTAGAAGTACAAGGAGAACTAGAAGAACAAGAAGAACAAGAAGTAGAAACAGAAGAATAAGATGAAAAGGCACAAATAAGAGAAGAATAAGCTGAAGAAAAGCAGAAGATGTAGAATAAGAAGATTTGAAAAAGCAGAAAATGAAGAAGAAACAGAAGGAGATAAAGAAGAAGAAGAAGGGAATGTAGAAAAGCGGATGAAGAAGAAGAACTAAAAGAACAAGAACAAGAAGAAAAAACAGAAGAATTAGATGGAAAAGCAGAAATAGAAAAAGAATAGGCCGACAAAGCAGAAATAACAGAAGAATAAACCGAAAAGCAGAAATAACAGAAGAAGAAGCAAAATAAGCAGAAATAACAGAAGAATAAGCTGAAGGAGAGGCAGAAGAAGTAGCAGAAGAAGAAGTAATTGAAAAAGCATAACATGCAGTAGAAACAGAAGAAGAAGAAGGAGATGTAGAACTACTAGAAGAACAAGGTAAAGAAGAAGAACAAGAAGTAGAAACCAAAGAATAAGACGAAAAGCAGAAATAACAGAAGATTAAGCCGAAAAAGCAGAAATAAAGAAGTTTAAGCCGAAAATGCAGAAAATACGGAAGAATAAGCCGAAAAAGCAAAAATAAGACATGAATAAGCTGAAGAAGAAGCAGAAGAAGAAGAAGTAGATGAAGTCATTGAAAATGCGGAAGAAACAGAAGAAGATGAAGAAGATGGGGATGTAGATCTACAAGGAGAACCAAAAGGACTAGAAGAACAAGAAGAACAAGAATTAGAAACAGAAGAATAAGATGAAAACGCACAAAAAAACAGAATAAGATGAAGAAGAAGTAGAAGAAGCAGAAGGATAAGAAGTGATTGAAAAAGCAGAAAACGCAGAAGAAACAGAAGAAGATGAAGAAGACAAAGAAGGGGACGTAGAACTACAAGGAGAACAAGAAAAAGTAGAAGAACAAGAAGAAGACACAGAAGAATTAGATGAAAGAGCAGAAATTACAGAAGAAGAAGCCGAAAAAGCAGAATAACACTGGAATACGCTGAAGAAGAAGCAGAAGCAATAGAAGATGAAGTAATTGAAAAAGCAGAAATTGCAGAAGATACAGAAGAAGAAGAAAGAAGAAGAAGAAGAAGAAGAAGAAGAAGAAGAAGAAGAAGAAGAAGAAGAAGAAGAAGAAGAAGAAGAAGAAGAAATGTAGAACTACAAGAAGAACAAGAAGAACTAGAGGAACAGAAGAACAAGAAGTAGTAACAGAAGAATAACATGAAATCGCAGAAATAACAGAAGAATAAGCTGAAGAAAAGCCGAAGACGTAGAATAAGAAGAAGTGTTTGAAAAAGCATAACATGCAGAAGAAACAGAAGAAGAAGGAGAGGGAGATGTAGAACTACAAGAAGAACAAGAAGAACAAGAAGTAGAACCCGACGAATAAGACGAAAAAGCAGAAATAACAGAGATTAAGCCGACAAAGGAGAAATAACAGAAGTATAAGCCGAAAATGCAGAAATTACAGAAGAATAAGCCGAAATAGCAGAAATAACACATGAAAAAGATGAAGAAGCAGCAGAAGAAGACGAATCGATGAAGTAATTGAAAATACAGATAATGCGGAAGAAACAGAAGAAGATGAAGAAGAAGATGGGGATGTAGAACTACAAGGAGAACAAGAGAATTAGAAGAAGAAGAAGAAGAAGAAGAAGTAGAAACAGAAGACTAAGATGAAAACGCACAAATCACAGAAGAATAAGCTGAAGAAGAAGTAGAAGAAGCAGAAGGAGAAGTAATTGAAAAATCAGAAAATGCAGAAGAAACAGAAGAAGATGAAGAAGATGAGAAAGGGTATGTAGAACTACAAGAAGAACAAGAAGAAGTAGAGAACAAGAAGAACAAGAAGAAGACTCAAAAGAATTAGATGAAAAGGCAGAAATTACAGAAGAATAAGTAGAAAAGCAAATGAACACTTGAATAAGCTGAAGAAGAAGCAGAAGCAGAATAAGATCAAGTAATTGAAAAAGCAGAAATAGCAGAAAATAAGAAGAAGAAGCGGATGTGGAATACCAGAAAAACAATAAGAAGTAGAGGAACAAGGAGAACAAGACGTAGAAACCGATGAATAAGATGAAAACGCAGAAATAACAGAAGAATTAGCTGAAGGAATGCAGAAGAAGTAGAATAAGAAGAAGTATTTGAAAAAGCAGAAAATGCAGAAGAAACAGAAGAAGATAAAGAAGAAGAAGAAGAAGGAGATGTAGAACAACCAGATGAAGAAGCAGAACTAGATAAACAAGAAGAACGAGAGAAGAAACAGAAGAATTAGATGAAAAAGCAGAAATGGAAAAAGAATAGGCCAAAAAAGCAGAAATAAGAGAAGAATAAGACGAAAAGGCAGAAATACCAGAAGAATACGCAAAATAAGCAGAAATAACAGAAGAATAAGCTGAAGTAGGATCTGAAGAAGCCGCAGAAGAAGTAATTGAAAAAGCATAACATGCTGAAGAAACAGAAGAAGAAGGAGAAGGAGATGTAGAACTACAAGAAGAAGAAGAAGAACAAGAAGGAGAACCCGAAGAATAAGACGAAAAAGCAGAACTAACAGAAGATTAAGCCGAAAAAGGAAAATAACCGAAGTATAAGACGAAAATGCAGAAATTACAGAAGAATAAGCCGAAATAGCAGAAATAACACATGAAAAAGATGAAGAAGCAGCAGAAGAAGACGAATCGATGAAGTAATTGAAAATGAAGATAATGCGGAAGAAACAGAAGAAGATGAAGAAGAAGATGGGGATGTAGAACTACAAGGAGAACAAGAAGAACTAGAAGAACAAGAAGAACAAACAGTAGATTAACATGGAAACTCACAAATAACAGAAGAATAAGCTGAAGAAGGAGTAGAAGAAGCAGAAGAAGAAGTGATTTACAAAGCAGAAAAAGCAGAAGAAACAGAAGAAGATAAAGAAGACCAAGATGGGTATGTAGAACTACAAGAAGAACAAGAAGAAGTAGAAGAAGAAGAACAAGAAGAAGACACAGAAGAATTAGATGAAAAAGCAGAAATTACAGAAGAATGAGCTGAAAAGGCAGAATAACACTTGAAAAAGCTGAAGAAGAAGCAGAAGAAACAGAAGAAGTTGAAGTAATTGATAAAGCAGAAATTGCAGAAGATACAGAAGAAGATGAAGAAGAAGAAGAAGAAGAAGGGGATGTAGAACTACAAGACGAACAAGAGGAACTAGAAGAACAAAAAGAACAAGAATTAGAAACAGAAAAATGAGATGAAAACGCAGAAATCACAGAAGAATAAGCTGAAGAAAAGTAGAAGAAGTAGAATAAGAAATATTTGGAAAAGCAGAAAATGCAGAAGAAGATAAAGAAGAAGAAGAAGGAATGTAGAACAACCCGATGAAGAAGAACTAGAAGAACAAGAGAAGAAACAGAAGAATTAGATGAAAAAGCAGAAATAGAAAACGAATAGGCCGAAAAAGCAGAAATAAGGGAAGAATAAGCCGAAAAAGCAGAAATAACAGAAGAATACCAAAAAAAGCAGAAATAACAGAAGAATAAGCTGAAGAAGGATCTGAAGAAGCCAGAGAAGAAAAAGTAATTGAAAAAGCATAAAATGCAGAAGAAACAGAAGAAGAAGAAGAGATGTAGAACTACAAGAAGAACAAGAAGTAGAACCCGAAGAAGACAAAAAGCAGAAGTAACAGAGATTAAGCCGAAAAACGAGAAATAACAGAAGTATAAGCCGAAAATGCAGAAATTACAGAAGAATAAGCCGAAAAAGCAGAAATAACACATGAAAAAGTTGAAGAAGCAGCAGCAGAAGAAGAAGTAGATGAAGTAATTGAAAAGGTGCAAGAAACAGAAGAAGATGAAGAAGAACAAGATGGGGATGTAGAACTACAAGGAGAACAAGAAGGACTAGAAGAAGAAGAAGAACAAGAAGTAGAAACAGAAGAATAAGATGAAATCGCACATGAGAAGAAGTGATTGAAAAAGCAGAAAACGCAGAAGATACAGAAGAAGACAAATAAGGAGCAGAAGAAGGAGATGTAGAACAACCAGATGAAGAAGAACTAGAAGAACGAGAAGAAGAAGAAAAAACAGAAGAATTAGATGAAAAAGCAGAAATAGAAAAAGAATAGGCCGAGAAAGCAGAATTAACAGAAGAATAAGTGAAAAAGCAGAAATAACAGAAGAATAAGCAAAATAAGCAGAAATAACAGAAGAATAAGCTGAAAAAGAGGCAGAAGTAGCAGCAGAAGAAGAAGGAATTGAAAAAGCATAACATGCAGTAGAAACAGAAGAAGAGGAAGGAGATGTAGAACTACAAGAAGAACAAGATCAACAAGAAGAACAAGAATTAAACCCGAAGAATAAGACGAAATAGAAGAAATAACAGAAGATTAAGCCGAAAAAGGAGAAATCACAGAAGTATAAGCGGAAAATGCAGAAAATACTGAAGAATAAGCCGAAAAAGCAGAAATAACACATGAATAAGCTGAAGAAGCAGCAGCAGCAGAAGAAGTAGATGAAGTAATTGAAAATGTGGAAGAAACAGAAGAAGATGAAGAAGAAGAAGATGGGGATGTAGAACTACAAGGAGAACAAGAAGGACTGGAAGAAGAAGAAGAACAAGAAGTAGAAACAGAAGAATAAGATGAAAACGCACATGAGAAGAAGTGATTGAAAATGCAGAAAACGCAGAAGAAGATAAAGAAGCAGAAGAAGGAGATGTAGAACAACCAGATGAAGAAGCGGAACAAGAAGAACAGGAAGTACAAGAAGAAGAAACAAAAGAATTAGATGAAAAAGCAGAAATAGAAAAAGAATAGGTCGAAAAAGCAGAAATAACAGAAGAATAAGCCAAAAAAGCAGAAATTACAGAAGGATACGGAAAATAAGAAGAAATGACAGACGAATAAGCCGAGGAAGGTTCAGAAGAAGCCGCAGAAGAAGTAATTGAAAAAGCATAACATGCAGAAGAAACAGAAAAAGAAGGAGAAGGAGATGTAGAACAACCAGATGAAGAAGCAGAACTAGATAAACAAGAAGAACGAGAGAAGAAACAGAAGAATTAGATGAAAAAGCAGAAATAGAAAAAGAATAGGCCAAAAAAGCAGAAATAAGAGAAGAATAAGCCGAAAAGGCAGAAATACCAGAAGAATACGCAAAATAAGCAGAAATAACAGAAGAATAAGCTAAAGTAGGATCTGAAGAAGCCGCAGAAGAAGTAATTGAAAAAGCATAACATGCTGAAGAAACAGAAGAAGAAGGAGAAGGAGATGTAGAACTACAAGAAGAAGAAGAAGAACAAGAAGGAGAACCCGAAGAATAAGACGAAAAAGCAGAACTAACAGAAGATTAAGCCGAAAAAGGAAAATAACCAAAGTATAAGACGAAAATGCAGAAATTACAGAAGAATAAGCCGAAATAGCAGAAATAACACATGAAAAAGATGAAGAAGCAGCAGAAGAAGACGAATCGATGAAGTAATTGAAAATGAAGATAATGCGGAAGAAACAGAAGAAGATGAAGAAGAAGATGGGGATGTAGAACTACAAGGAGAACAAGAAGACCTAGAAGACCAAGAAGAACAAACAGAAGACTAACATGGAAACTCACAAATAACAGAAGAATAAGCTGAAGAAGGAGTAGAAGAAGCAGAAGAAGAAGTGATTTAAAAAGCAGAAAAAGCAGAAGAAACAGAAGAAGATAAAGAAGACCAAGAAGGGTATGTAGAACTACAAGAAGAACAAGAAGAAGTAGAAGAAGAAGAACAAGAAGAAGACACAGAAGAATTAGATGAAAAAGCAGAAATTACAGAAGAATGAGCTGAAAAGGCAGAATAACACTTGAATAAGCTGAAGAAGAAGCAGAAGAAACAGAAGAAGTTGAAGTAATTGATAAAGCAGAAATTGCAGAAGATACAGAAGAAGATGAAGAAGAAGAAGAAGAAGAAGAAGGGGATGTAGAACTACAAGACGAAGAAGAGGAACTAGAAGAACAAAAAGAACAAGAATTAGAAACAGAAAAATAAGATGAAAACGCAGAAATCACAGAAGAATAAGCTGAAGAAAAGCAGAAGAAGTAGAATAAGAAATATTTGGAAAAGCAGAAAATGCAGAAGAAACAGAAGAAGATAAAGAAGAAGAAGAAGGAATGTAGAACAACCCGATGAAGAAGAACTAGAAGAACAAGAGAAGAAACAGAAGAATTAGATGAAAAAGCAGAAATAGAAAACGAATAGGCCGAAAAAGCAGAAATAAGGGAAGAATAAGCCGAAAAAGCAGAAATAACAGAAGAATACCAAAAAAAAGCAGAAATAACAGAAGAATAAGCTGAAGAAGGATCTGAAGAAGCCACAGAAGAAAAAGTAATTGAAAAAGCATAAAATGCAGAAGAAACAGAAGAAGAAGAAGAGATGTAGAACTACAAGAAGAACAAGAAGTAGAACCCGAAGAAGACGAAAAGCAGAAGTAACAGAGATTAAGCCGAAAAACGAGAAATAACAGAAGTATAAGCCGAAAATGCAGAAATTACAGAAGAATAAGCCGAAAAAGCAGAAATAACACATGAAAAAGTTGAAGAAGCAGCAGCAGAAGAAGAAGTAGATGAAGTAATTGAAAATGTGGAAGAAACAGAAGAAGATGAAGAAGAACAAGATCGGGATGTAGAACTACAAGGAGAACAAGAAGGACTAGAAGAAGAAGAAGAACAAGAAGTAGAAACAGAAGAATAAGATGAAAACGCACATGAGAAGAAGTGATTGAAAAAGCAGAAAACGCAGAAGATACAGAAGAAGACAAATAAGGAGCAGAAGAAGGAGATGTAGAACAACCAGATGAAGAAGAACTAGAAGAACGAGAAGAAGAAGAAAAAACAGAAGAATTAGATGAAAAAGCAGAAATAGAAAAAGAATAGGCCGAGAAAGCAGAATTAACAGAAGAATAAGTGAAAAAGCAGAAATAACAGAAGAATAAGCAAAATAAGCAGAAATAACAGAAGAATAAGCTGAAAAAGAGGCAGAAGTAGCAGCAGAAGAAGAAGGAATTGAAAAAGCATAACATGCAGTAGAAACAGAAGAAGAGGAAGGAGATGTAGAACTACAAGAAGAACAAGATCAACAAGAAGAACAAGAAGTAAAAACCGAAGAATAAGACGAAATAGAAGAAATAACAGAAGATTAAGCCGAAAAAGGAGAAATCACAGAAGTATAAGCGGAAAAAGCAGAAAATACTGAAGAATAAGCCGAAAAAGCAGAAATAACACATGAATAAGCTGAAGAAGCAGCAGCAGCAGAAGAAGTAGATGAAGTAATTGAAAATGTGGAAGAAACAGAAGAAGATGAAGAAGAAGAAGATGGGGATGTAGAACTACAAGGAGAACAAGAAGGACTGGAAGAAGAAGAAGAACAAGAAGTAGAAACAGAAGAATAAGATGAAAACGCACATGAGAAGAAGTGATTGAAAATGCAGAAAACGCAGAAGAAGATAAAGAAGCAGAAGAAGGAGATGTAGAACAACCAGATGAAGAAGCGGAACAAGAAGAACAGGAAGTAC
Organism: Talpa europaea; assembly: GCF_964194135.1. Lineage (NCBI taxonomy): Eukaryota > Metazoa > Chordata > Mammalia > Eulipotyphla > Talpidae > Talpa > Talpa europaea. The sequence goes on from NW_028167892.1 coordinate 49,081, forward strand.
AAGAAGAAGAAACAAAAGAATTAGATGAAAAAGCAGAAATAGAAAAAGAATAGGTCGAAAAAGCAGAAATAACAGAAGAATAAGCCAAAAAAGCAGAAATTACAGAAGGATACGCAAAATAAGAAGAAATGACAGACAAATAAGCCGAGGAAGGTTCAGAAGAAGCCGCAGAAGAAGAAGTAATTGAAAAAGCATAACATGCAGAAGAAACAGAAGAAGAAGGAGAAGGAGAAGGAGATGTAGAACTACAAGAAGAAGAAGAAGAACAAGAAGGAGAACCCGAAGAATAAGATGATAAAGCAGAACTAACAGAAAATTCAGCCGAAAAAGGAAAATAACCGAAGCATAAGACGAAAATGCAGAAATTACAGAAGAATAAGCCGAAAAAGCAGAAATAACACATGAATAAGATGAAGAAGCAGCAGCAGAAGAAGAAGCGATGAAGTAATTGAAAATGCAGACAATGCGGAAGAAACAGAAGAAGATGAAGAAGAAGATGATGGGGATGTAGAAGTACAAGGAGAACTAGAAGAACAAGAAGAACAAGAAGTAGAAACAGAAGAATAAGATGAAAAGGCACAAATAACAGAAGAATAAGCTGAAGAAAAGCAGAAGCAGTAGAATAAGAAGATTGGAAAAAGCAGAAAATGAAGAAGAAACAGAAGGAGATAAATAAGAAGAAGAAGGGAATGTAGAAAAGCGGATGAAGAAGAAGAACTAGAAGAACAAGAACAAGAAGAAAAAACAGAAGAATTAGATGGAAAAGCAGAAATAGAAAAAGAATAGGCCGACAAAGCAGAAATAACAGAAGAATAAGCCGAAAAGCAGAAATAACAGAAGAAGAAGCAAAATAAGCAGAAATAACAGAAGAATAAGCTGAAGGAGAGGCAGAAGAAGTAGCAGAAGAAGAAGTAATTGAAAAAGCATAACATGCAGTAGAAACAGAAGAAGAAGAAGGAGATGTAGAACTACAAGAAGAACAAGATGAAGAAGAAGAACAAGAAGTAGAAACCAAAGAATTAGACGAAAAGCAGAAATAACAGAAGATTAAGCCGAAAAAGCAGAAATAAAGAAGTTTAAGCCGAAAATGCAGAAAATACGGAAGAATAAGCCGAAAAAGCAAAAATAAGACATGAATAAGCTGAAGAAGAAGCAGAAGAAGAAGAAGTAGATGAAGTCATTGAAAATGCGGAAGAAACAGAAGAAGATGAAGAAGATGGGGATGTAGATCTACAAGGAGAACCAAAAGGACTAGAAGAACAAGAAGAACAAGAATTAGAAACAGAAGAATAAGATGAAAACGCACAAAAAAAAAAAAATAAGATGAAGAAGAAGTAGAAGAAGCAGAAGGATAAGAAGTGATTGAAAAAGCAGAAAACGCAGAAGAAACAGAAGAAGATGAAGAAGACAAAGAAGGGGATGTAGAACTACAAGAAGAACAAGAAAAAGTAGAAGAACAAGAAGAAGACACAGAAGAATTAGATGACAAAGCAGAAATTACAGAAGAAGAAGCCGAAAAAGCAGAATAACACTGGAATACGCTGAAGAAGAAGCAGAAGAAGCAATAGAAGATGAAGTAATTGAAAAAGCAGAAATTGCAGAAGATACAGAAGAAGATGAAGAAGATGAAGAAGACGAAGAAGAAGAAGAAGAAGAAGAAGAAGAAGAAGAAGAAGAAGAAGAAGAAGAAGAAGAAGAAGAAGAAGAAGAAGAAGAAGAAGAAGAAGAAGGGATGTAGAACTACAAGAAGAACAAGAAGAACTAGAGGAACAGAAGAACAAGAAGTAGTAACAGAAGAATAACATGAAAACGCAGAAATAACAGAAGAATAAGCTGAAGAAAAGCCGAAGACGTAGAATAAGAAGAAGTGTTTGAAAAAGCATAACATGCAGAAGAAACAGAAGAAGAAGGAGAGGGAGATGTAGAACTACAAGAAGAACAAGAAGAACAAGAAGTAGAACCCGACGAATAAGACGAAAAAGCAGAAATAACAGAGATTAAGCCGACAAAGGAGAAATAACAGAAGTATAAGCCGAAAATGCAGAAATTACAGAAGAATAAGCCGAAATAGCAGAAATAACACATGAAAAAGATGAAGAAGCAGCAGAAGAAGACGAATCGATGAAGTAATTGAAAATACAGATAATGCGGAAGAAACAGAAGAAGATGAAGAAGAAGATGGGGATGTAGAACTACAAGGAGAACAAGAGAATTAGAAGAAGAAGAAGAACCAGAAGTAGAAACAGAAGACTAAGATGAAAACGCACAAATCACAGAAGAATAAGCTGAAGAAGAAGTAGAAGAAGCAGAAGGAGAAGTAATTGAAAAATCAGAAAATGCAGAAGAAACAGAAGAAGATGAAGAAGATGAGAAAGGGTATGTAGAACTACAAGAAGTAGAAGAACAAGAAGAACAACAAGAAGACTCAAAAGAATTAGATGAAAAGGCAGAAATTACAGAAGAATAAGTAGAAAAGCAAATTAACACTTGAATAAGCTGAAGAAGAAGCAGAAGAAGCAGAATAAGATCAAGTAATTGAAAAAGCAGAAATTGCAGAAGATACAGAAGAAGAAGGGGATGTAGAATACAAGAAAAACAATAAGAAGTAGAGGAACAAGGAGAACAAGACGTAGAAACCGATGAATAAGATGAAAACGCAGAAATAACAGAAGAATTTGCTGAAGGAATGCAGAAGAAGTAGAATAAGAAGAAGTATGTGAAAAAGCAGAAAATGCAGAAGAAACAGAAGAAGATAAAGAAGAAGAAGAAGAAGGAGATGTAGAACAACCAGATGAAGAAGCAGAACTAGATAAACAAGAAGAACGAGAGAAGAAACAGAAGAATTAGATGAAAAAGCAGAAATAGAAAAAGAATAGGCCAAAAAAGCAGAAATAAGAGAAGAATAAGCCGAAAAGGCAGAAATACCAGAAGAATACGCAAAATAAGCAGAAATAACAGAAGAATAAGCTGAAGTAGGATCTGAAGAAGCCGCAGAAGAAGTAATTGAAAAAGCATAACATGCTGAAGAAACAGAAGAAGAAGGAGAAGGAGATGTAGAACTACAAGAAGAAGAAGAAGAACAAGAAGGAGAACCCGAAGAATAAGACGAAAAAGCAGAACTAACAGAAGATTAAGCCGAAAAAGGAAAATAACCGAAGTATAAGACGAAAATGCAGAAATTACAGAAGAATAAGCCGAAATAGCAGAAATAACACATGAAAAAGATGAAGAAGCAGCAGAAGAAGACGAATCGATGAAGTAATTGAAAATGAAGATAATGCGGAAGAAACAGAAGAAGATGAAGAAGAAGATGGGGATGTAGAACTACAAGGAGAACAAGAAGACCTAGAAGAACAAGAAGAACAAACAGAAGACTAACATGGAAACTCACAAATAACAGAAGAATAAGCTGAAGAAGGAGTAGAAGAAGCAGAAGAAGAAGTGATTTAAAAAGCAGAAAAAGCAGAAGAAACAGAAGAAGATAAAGAAGACCAAGAAGGGTATGTAGAACTACAAGAAGAACAAGAAGAAGTAGAAGAAGAAGAACAAGAAGAAGACACAGAAGAATTAGATGAAAAAGCAGAAATTACAGAAGAATGAGCTGAAAAGGCAGAATAACACTTGAATAAGCTGAAGAAGAAGCAGAAGAAACAGAAGAAGTTGAAGTAATTGATAAAGCAGAAATTGCAGAAGATACAGAAGAAGATGAAGAAGAAGAAGAAGAAGGGGATGTAGAACTACAAGACGAAGAAGAGGAACTAGAAGAACAAAAAGAACAAGAATTAGAAACAGAAAAATAAGATGAAAACGCAGAAATCACAGAAGAATAAGCTGAAGAAAAGCAGAAGAAGTAGAATAAGAAATATTTGGAAAAGCAGAAAATGCAGAAGAAACAGAAGAAGATAAAGAAGAAGAAGAAGGAATGTAGAACAACCCGATGAAGAAGAACTAGAAGAACAAGAGAAGAAACAGAAGAATTAGATGAAAAAGCAGAAATAGAAAAGGAATAGGCCGAAAAAGCAGAAATAAGGGAAGAATAAGCCGAAAAAGCAGAAATAACAGAAGAATACCAAAAAAAAGCAGAAATAACAGAAGAATAAGCTGAAGAAGGATCTGAAGAAGCCACAGAAGAAAAAGTAATTGAAAAAGCATAAAATGCAGAAGAAACAGAAGAAGAAGAAGAGATGTAGAACTACAAGAAGAACAAGAAGTAGAACCCGAAGAAGACGAAAAGCAGAAGTAACAGAGATTAAGCCGAAAAACGAGAAATAACAGAAGTATAAGCCGAAAATGCAGAAATTACAGAAGAATAAGCCGAAAAAGCAGAAATAACACATGAAAAAGTTGAAGAAGCAGCAGCAGAAGAAGAAGTAGATGAAGTAATTGAAAATGTGGAAGAAACAGAAGAAGATGAAGAAGAACAAGATGGGGATGTAGAACTACAAGGAGAACAAGAAGGACTAGAAGAAGAAGAAGAACAAGAAGTAGAAACAGAAGAATAAGATGAAAACGCACATGAGAAGAAGTGATTGAAAAAGCAGAAAACGCAGAAGATACAGAAGAAGACAAATAAGGAGCAGAAGAAGGAGATGTAGAACAACCAGATGAAGAAGAACTAGAAGAACGAGAAGAAGAAGAAAAAACAGAAGAATTAGATGAAAAAGCAGAAATAGAAAAAGAATAGGCCGAGAAAGCAGAATTAACAGAAGAATAAGTGAAAAAGCAGAAATAACAGAAGAATAAGCAAAATAAGCAGAAATAACAGAAGAATAAGCTGAAAAAGAGGCAGAAGTAGCAGCAGAAGAAGAAGGAATTGAAAAAGCATAACATGCAGTAGAAACAGAAGAAGAGGAAGGAGATGTAGAACTACAAGAAGAACAAGATCAACAAGAAGAACAAGAAGTAAAAACCGAAGAATAAGACGAAATAGAAGAAATAACAGAAGATTAAGCCGAAAAAGGAGAAATCACAGAAGTATAAGCGGAAAAAGCAGAAAATACTGAAGAATAAGCCGAAAAAGCAGAAATAACACATGAATAAGCTGAAGAAGCAGCAGCAGCAGAAGAAGTAGATGAAGTAATTGAAAATGTGGAAGAAACAGAAGAAGATGAAGAAGAAGAAGATGGGGATGTAGAACTACAAGGAGAACAAGAAGGACTGGAAGAAGAAGAAGAACAAGAAGTAGAAACAGAAGAATAAGATGAAAACGCACATGAGAAGAAGTGATTGAAAATGCAGAAAACGCAGAAGAAGATAAAGAAGCAGAAGAAGGAGATGTAGAACAACCAGATGAAGAAGCGGAACAAGAAGAACAGGAAGTACAAGAAGAAGAAACAAAAGAATTAGATGAAAAAGCAGAAATAGAAAAAGAATAGGTCGAAAAAGCAGAAATAACAGAAGAATAAGCCAAAAAAGCAGAAATTACAGAAGGATACGCAAAATAAGAAGAAATGACAGACAAATAAGCCGAGGAAGGTTCAGAAGAAGCCGCAGAAGAAGAAGTAATTGAAAAAGCATAACATGCAGAAGAAACAGAAGAAGAAGGAGAAGGAGAAGGAGATGTAGAACTACAAGAAGAAGAAGAAGAACAAGAAGGAGAACCCGAAGAATAAGACGATAAAGCAGAACTAACAGAAAATTCAGCCGAAAAAGGAAAATAACCGAAGCATAAGACGAAAATGCAGAAATTACAGAAGAATAAGCCGAAAAAGCAGAAATAACACATGAATAAGATGAAGAAGCAGCAGCAGAAGAAGAAGCGATGAAGTAATTGAAAATGCAGACAATGCGGAAGAAACAGAAGAAGATGAAGAAGAAGATGATGGGGATGTAGAAGTACAAGGAGAACTAGAAGAACAAGAAGAACAAGAAGTAGAAACAGAAGAATAAGATGAAAAGGCACAAATAACAGAAGAATAAGCTGAAGAAAAGCAGAAGCAGTAGAATAAGAAGATTGGAAAAAGCAGAAAATGAAGAAGAAACAGAAGGAGATAAATAAGAAGAAGAAGGGAATGTAGAAAAGCGGATGAAGAAGAAGAACTAGAAGAACAAGAACAAGAAGAAAAAACAGAAGAATTAGATGGAAAAGCAGAAATAGAAAAAGAATAGGCCGACAAAGCAGAAATAACAGAAGAATAAGCCGAAAAGCAGAAATAACAGAAGAAGAAGCAAAATAAGCAGAAATAACAGAAGAATAAGCTGAAGGAGAGGCAGAAGAAGTAGCAGAAGAAGAAGTAATTGAAAAAGCATAACATGCAGTAGAAACAGAAGAAGAAGAAGGAGATGTAGAACTACAAGAAGAACAAGATGAAGAAGAAGAACAAGAAGTAGAAACCAAAGAATTAGACGAAAAGCAGAAATAACAGAAGATTAAGCCGAAAAAGCAGAAATAAAGAAGTTTAAGCCGAAAATGCAGAAAATACGGAAGAATAAGCCGAAAAAGCAAAAATAAGACATGAATAAGCTGAAGAAGAAGCAGAAGAAGAAGAAGTAGATGAAGTCATTGAAAATGCGGAAGAAACAGAAGAAGATGAAGAAGATGGGGATGTAGATCTACAAGGAGAACCAAAAGGACTAGAAGAACAAGAAGAACAAGAATTAGAAACAGAAGAATAAGATGAAAACGCACAAAAAAAAAAAAATAAGATGAAGAAGAAGTAGAAGAAGCAGAAGGATAAGAAGTGATTGAAAAAGCAGAAAACGCAGAAGAAACAGAAGAAGATGAAGAAGACAAAGAAGGGGATGTAGAACTACAAGAAGAACAAGAAAAAGTAGAAGAACAAGAAGAAGACACAGAAGAATTAGATGACAAAGCAGAAATTACAGAAGAAGAAGCCGAAAAAGCAGAATAACACTGGAATACGCTGAAGAAGAAGCAGAAGAAGCAATAGAAGATGAAGTAATTGAAAAAGCAGAAATTGCAGAAGATACAGAAGAAGATGAAGAAGATGAAGAAGACGAAGAAGAAGAAGAAGAAGAAGAAGAAGAAGAAGAAGAAGAAGAAGAAGAAGAAGAAGAAGAAGAAGAAGAAGAAGGGATGTAGAACTACAAGAAGAACAAGAAGAACTAGAGGAACAGAAGAACAAGAAGTAGTAACAGAAGAATAACATGAAAACGCAGAAATAACAGAAGAATAAGCTGAAGAAAAGCCGAAGACGTAGAATAAGAAGAAGTGTTTGAAAAAGCATAACATGCAGAAGAAACAGAAGAAGAAGGAGAGGGAGATGTAGAACTACAAGAAGAACAAGAAGAACAAGAAGTAGAACCCGACGAATAAGACGAAAAAGCAGAAATAACAGAGATTAAGCCGACAAAGGAGAAATAACAGAAGTATAAGCCGAAAATGCAGAAATTACAGAAGAATAAGCCGAAATAGCAGAAATAACACATGAAAAAGATGAAGAAGCAGCAGAAGAAGACGAATCGATGAAGTAATTGAAAATACAGATAATGCGGAAGAAACAGAAGAAGATGAAGAAGAAGATGGGGATGTAGAACTACAAGGAGAACAAGAGAATTAGAAGAAGAAGAAGAACCAGAAGTAGAAACAGAAGACTAAGATGAAAACGCACAAATCACAGAAGAATAAGCTGAAGAAGAAGTAGAAGAAGCAGAAGGAGAAGTAATTGAAAAATCAGAAAATGCAGAAGAAACAGAAGAAGATGAAGAAGATGAGAAAGGGTATGTAGAACTACAAGAAGAAGTAGAAGAACAAGAAGAACAAGAAGAAGACTCAAAAGAATTAGATGAAAAGGCAGAAATTACAGAAGAATAAGTAGAAAAGCAAATTAACACTTGAATAAGCTGAAGAAGAAGCAGAAGAAGCAGAATAAGATCAAGTAATTGAAAAAGCAGAAATTGCAGAAGATACAGAAGAAGAAGGGGATGTAGAATACAAGAAAAACAATAAGAAGTAGAGGAACAAGGAGAACAAGACGTAGAAACCGATGAATAAGATGAAAACGCAGAAATAACAGAAGAATTAGCTGAAGGAATGCAGAAGAAGTAGAATAAGAAGAAGTATGTGAAAAAGCAGAAAATGCAGAAGAAACAGAAGAAGATAAAGAAGAAGAAGAAGAAGGAGATGTAGAACAACCAGATGAAGAAGCAGAACTAGATAAACAAGAAGAACGAGAGAAGAAACAGAAGAATTAGATGAAAAAGCAGAAATAGAAAAAGAATAGGCCAAAAAAGCAGAAATAAGAGAAGAATAAGCCGAAAAGGCAGAAATACCAGAAGAATACGCAAAATAAGCAGAAATAACAGAAGAATAAGCTGAAGTAGGATCTGAAGAAGCCGCAGAAGAAGTAATTGAAAAAGCATAACATGCTGAAGAAACAGAAGAAGAAGGAGAAGGAGATGTAGAACTACAAGAAGAAGAAGAAGAACAAGAAGGAGAACCCGAAGAATAAGACGAAAAAGCAGAACTAACAGAAGATTAAGCCGAAAAAGGAAAATAACCGAAGTATAAGACGAAAATGCAGAAATTACAGAAGAATAAGCCGAAATAGCAGAAATAACACATGAAAAAGATGAAGAAGCAGCAGAAGAAGACGAATCGATGAAGTAATTGAAAATGAAGATAATGCGGAAGAAACAGAAGAAGATGAAGAAGAAGATGGGGATGTAGAACTACAAGGAGAACAAGAAGACCTAGAAGAACAAGAAGAACAAACAGAAGACTAACATGGAAACTCACAAATAACAGAAGAATAAGCTGAAGAAGGAGTAGAAGAAGCAGAAGAAGAAGTGATTTAAAAAGCAGAAAAAGCAGAAGAAACAGAAGAAGATAAAGAAGACCAAGAAGGGTATGTAGAACTACAAGAAGAACAAGAAGAAGTAGAAGAAGAAGAACAAGAAGAAGACACAGAAGAATTAGATGAAAAAGCAGAAATTACAGAAGAATGAGCTGAAAAGGCAGAATAACACTTGAATAAGCTGAAGAAGAAGCAGAAGAAACAGAAGAAGTTGAAGTAATTGATAAAGCAGAAATTGCAGAAGATACAGAAGAAGATGAAGAAGAAGAAGAAGAAGAAGAAGGGGATGTAGAACTACAAGACGAACAAGAGGAACTAGAAGAACAAAAAGAACAAGAATTAGAAACAGAAAAATAAGATGAAAACGCAGAAATCACAGAAGAATAAGCTGAAGAAAAGCAGAAGAAGTAGAATAAGAAATATTTGGAAAAGCAGAAAATGCAGAAGAAACAGAAGAAGATAAAGAAGAAGAAGAAGGAATGTAGAACAACCCGATGAAGAAGAACTAGAAGAACAAGAGAAGAAACAGAAGAATTAGATGAAAAAGCAGAAATAGAAAACGAATAGGCCGAAAAAGCAGAAATAAGGGAAGAATAAGCCGAAAAAGCAGAAATAACAGAAGAATACCAAAAAAAAGCAGAAATAACAGAAGAATAAGCTGAAGAAGGATCTGAAGAAGCCACAGAAGAAAAAGTAATTGAAAAAGCATAAAATGCAGAAGAAACAGAAGAAGAAGAAGAGATGTAGAACTACAAGAAGAACAAGAAGTAGAACCCGAAGAAGACGAAAAGCAGAAGTAACAGAGATTAAGCCGAAAAACGAGAAATAACAGAAGTATAAGCCGAAAATGCAGAAATTACAGAAGAATAAGCCGAAAAAGCAGAAATAACACATGAAAAAGTTGAAGAAGCAGCAGCAGCAGAAGAAGTAGATGAAGTAATTGAAAATGTGGAAGAAACAGAAGAAGATGAAGAAGAACAAGATGGGGATGTAGAACTACAAGGAGAACAAGAAGGACTAGAAGAAGAAGAAGAACAAGAAGTAGAAACAGAAGAATAAGATGAAAACGCACATGAGAAGAAGTGATTGAAAAAGCAGAAAACGCAGAAGATACAGAAGAAGACAAATAAGGAGCAGAAGAAGGAGATGTAGAACAACCAGATGAAGAAGAACTAGAAGAACGAGAAGAAGAAGAAAAAACAGAAGAATTAGATGAAAAAGCAGAAATAGAAAAAGAATAGGCCGAGAAAGCAGAATTAACAGAAGAATAAGTGAAAAAGCAGAAATAACAGAAGAATAAGCAAAATAAGCAGAAATAACAGAAGAATAAGCTGAAAAAGAGGCAGAAGTAGCAGCAGAAGAAGAAGGAATTGAAAAAGCATAACATGCAGTAGAAACAGAAGAAGAGGAAGGAGATGTAGAACTACAAGAAGAACAAGATCAACAACTAGAACAAGAAGTAAAAACCGAAGAATAAGACGAAATAGAAGAAATAACAGAAGATTAAGCCGAAAAAGGAGAAATCACAGAAGTATAAGCGGAAAAAGCAGAAAATACTGAAGAATAAGCCGAAAAAGCAGAAATAACACATGAATAAGCTGAAGAAGCAGCAGCAGCAGAAGAAGTAGATGAAGTAATTGAAAATGTGGAAGAAACAGAAGAAGATGAAGAAGAAGAAGATGGGGATGTAGAACTACAAGGAGAACAAGAAGGACTGGAAGAAGAAGAAGAACAAGAAGTAGAAACAGAAGAATAAGATGAAAACGCACATGAGAAGAAGTGATTGAAAATGCAGAAAACGCAGAAGAAGATAAAGAAGCAGAAGAAGGAGATGTAGAACAACCAGATGAAGAAGCGGAACAAGAAGAACAGGAAGTACAAGAAGAAGAAACAAAAGAATTAGATGAAAAAGCAGAAATAGAAAAAGAATAGGTCGAAAAAGCAGAAATAACAGAAGAATAAGCCAAAAAAGCAGAAATTACAGAAGGATACGCAAAATAAGAAGAAATGACAGACAAATAAGCCGAGGAAGGTTCAGAAGAAGCCGCAGAAGAAGAAGTAATTGAAAAAGCATAACATGCAGAAGAAACAGAAGAAGAAGGAGAAGGAGAAGGAGATGTAGAACTACAAGAAGAAGAAGAAGAACAAGAAGGAGAACCCGAAGAATAAGACGATAAAGCAGAACTAACAGAAAATTCAGCCGAAAAAGGAAAATAACCGAAGCATAAGACGAAAATGCAGAAATTACAGAAGAATAAGCCGAAAAAGCAGAAATAACACATGAATAAGATGAAGAAGCAGCAGCAGAAGAAGAAGCGATGAAGTAATTGAAAATGCAGACAATGCGGAAGAAACAGAAGAAGATGAAGAAGAAGATGATGGGGATGTAGAAGTACAAGGAGAACTAGAAGAACAAGAAGAACAAGAAGTAGAAACAGAAGAATAAGATGAAAAGGCACAAATAACAGAAGAATAAGCTGAAGAAAAGCAGAAGCAGTAGAATAAGAAGATTGGAAAAAGCAGAAAATGAAGAAGA
>NW_028167891.1:0-60047 GCF_964194135.1 Talpa europaea
GCTTGTGTTTTAAAAAGAAAGAAAAAAGGTAAAGGAAAGTGTTAAAGTTCTGAGTGAGGGATTTTTGACAGAAAAACTTTTGTGTTCTCAAGTGACTTGCCATGAAATATTTTGGTTAACTTAAGTGTCAGTTGTGCACCTGTGTGGCACCAGGCTTTAGTTATTTTGATATATAAAATTGTTTCTGGTTGTGAAAACAAACTGAGTCAATTTGGGTATATTGATACCTCATAGAAAGTATTCTCATAAAATTGTTTCACCTTTTCAACATAAATGTAAACAAATAAAATTATTCAGAAGCACATAAGGCTTCTTAAAACCTAATAAGCCAGTCATTTCAAGCTAAATTTACTGAGGCTATAAAAAGGTATACTAATCTAGACCCTAAAAAGGACAAACAATTTAACGGTCTCTGTCTCCTTCATTAGTCAGCCTTGCTCTGACATCAGGTGCAAACTCCAGAGACTAAATCAAGGGCCTAAAATCCTTGTAACACTTTTAAACACAGCCTTCAAGGCCTACAGTAATATGGAAGGGACTAACTAGACTAAAAAGAAAGGGAGAAAGGCAAGAGAAGGGCCAGTAAATGGCAGTTGCCATTGTTAGCACCCTGCCACCTCAGACTCACCCAAGGCCCCATGCGCCCTAGGGCATTTGGGACCTCAACCTCTTAATGGGCTACCAGCTTGCTTCCACTGCCTGCAACCAGGGCACCTCAGCTGCAAGAAGCTGTCCCCAGGGCCATGCCTTCTGTGCCATCACTCAGGGCACGAAAAAAGGGACTGTCCCACTCTCCAGAGAGGGAGAGGCCAGCCCAAACCACGGGCCAGGATGGGAGGACAGGCTTGACCGTCAGCTGCCTCTGACTATGAAGAACCGGGTGCAGGAGAAGATCTTCTCTGAAGAAGCCCAGAGGTGAGAGAGACTCCCCCGTTTACTGTTTATATGGACAAGCCTCGGGTGATCCTAAAAGTGGCAGACATAAAAATCACCTTTTTGGTAATTAAGGGGCCACTTATTCTGCCTTACTCCAATTCTTTTGACTGACCTACTGGCCCATTGTCCCCCTCACTAGTACAGATGGCCAGCCTGAGCCAGGACACTTTACAACACTGCTACCTTGCTCACTACAAGGCTACCTGTTTATACATTTTTTAGTTTTGTTTTCCAAACTTCCTCTATTAGGATGGAGAAAATTGTAACTAAATTCCAAACTAGCAGCCTCCACAGCCACTATTGGCTCTCCTAGCTGCTGCTACTAAACATAAAATGGTACTAAAGTCCTAGGTCTCGCGAATTCTGTCATTTTGGCTACAGCACCTCCAGATGTTTAGAACACTAGCCCAACATTGCTCCTTAAAATCTCTAGTCTCAGTGGTAATACGAAATCACAAAACCCTGGACCTGCTTACGGCTAAAGTAGGGGGAGTTTGTGCCCTCTTAAATGAAACATGTTGCTTTTGAATAAATACTTCTCACGAGGTAGAAAAAAATAAAAATACTAAAAAAAAAATACGGATTGTGGATGATCTCAAAAGACAGGCAAGACAAGGGCTTAGCTGAACACAGACAATCTTTGATTTTATAAAAGAACAACCTCTGTCCTGGCTACTCCCTTTTCTCGTTCCCTTACTAATTCTCTTTATTGTTCTTTTGTTTGGGCCCTGCATCCTTAATACTCTCCTCGGAATCATCTCCGCTTGCCTGGAGGCCATCAAGCTCCAAATGGTCCTGCAAATAAAACCCAAAATAACATCTCCACGGTCCATCTTCCGGGGGTCCCTTAAATTATCATCCTACTGTTGAACCCTAACTGTCTCCCCAAATCGCCCACTCTCAGCAGGAAGCAGTCATTGATCAGACCTACGTCCCTTTTCCCTGACTGCAGTTAGGGCTCCATTTGTAAAAGGGGGGAATGAGACAGGGCAAGCTAGGGTTATTAGGCAGTTTTAGGGACAGTGCAGGAGGGGACCTCTGAAGAATTTAGGGAGGCTTCAGAGATAAGGACAACCAAAGAAATATAACCAATTCCATTAGGAAAACAAACAGCCCAGGACCACGAATGATATTAATACTGTTAACGATGGTCCTGGTTTCCTTCAGGTGATAAAGGGAGGTGGAGACTGGAGAAATGGAGAGTGGTTTAATTTATGGACGCATTATAAGGGCAGCAGTTTAACTTCAATGCAGGGATGCCCATCCAGAGGACTGGGCCATACATTTAAAGAAACAACTAATGGGGAAAGAGAAAGCTGTTAGATAAGGAATGTGAAGATCCCACACTTAGTAGCAAATTAAGTGAGACAGCCGAGAACTAACCAATCACAGAGAGACTGGTGCAACTTTAGAATAATGAGGGAAAAAAGGTCTATATTCCCTGAGACACGACTCCACTTTGGCTTCCTTGCCCATCCCAGGCCTGGTTCCCTGGCCTGGGAGTCCCACTTTATTTCTGCTCTTTTTCTCCTCAATAAACTTTTTCTTCTTCTAAACCAACCTGTCTTTGCTTGCTTGCTTGCCTGAGCGTCTGCGAAGTTCCTGCTGCGGCTTCGTGAGACACCAGCCCGTGGGGGGTCTAGTGGCTGGGGCTCAGCGCTGCCCTGCAGCCTGGAATCCGTTCCTGGCTGGGAGACTAGGCCTGACAATTCCGGCAACACATCCAATGAGTCGCTCTCCCGCAGCGTGGAGTGCAAGGCGGGAGCAGGAGAGCCTCCTGGCACACGTGAAGGACACCTGGACCTAGCAAGTTGGGCGTGCCCCCGGGCAGGAGGCAGCGCGCTCCATCCTGGAAGGACCTGAGCCTCAGGAGCCAGTACATTGAGTCACCATGGGTTGCCTTCTCCTGCGCCTGTTCTCTGTGAACTCACAACACTGTTTAATGTAGCATGAACGTTTCTTTCAATTAACAGTGTGTGACCAAAACGATACGGTACAGCTGAGGTCCCCCAAGGGGCACAAAGCATTTCTACCTTCTGAACCTTCTAGAGGACCTGTTGAGAAAGAGATCCATAGTGGTTTCTGGATGGCGGCGTGGGAGTTCAGTTCCTGATTGGATTTAGTCTGCTTAGAGATGCCAGAGCAGAGTGGGTGGTAGGGGGAGGCTGAGAAGCACCTGGACTCCCTGAAGCAAGGCCCCAGGGCATGACTAGTGGTAGCTGTGGCCCCTCCTGCAGGGATCACACACCCTCAGCACCTCCAATGGGGTCACCCTTGGGGGTGGGGCACCTGCCTGCTGTGTTTTCGGGGAGTGGCGTTCTTGGCATACTTCTAAATTCTCTGATAGCAGGCATTGCCTGATATCAGGCATTTATATAGCCCCTAGTTTTCTCTGAAAGGGAATGTGGGTGATGGGAGGGCTATCTAGGACTAGATGGAGGGGTTGAATCCTGCAATAAAATTAACCTAGTGAAATCTGGCAAGAGGGAAAATGATTTTGAGTGATTTGGGAAAGTTACCTTATCCTTCCCATAGGATGAATAAAGATCAAATGTACCATATGTGACATGTGTGTGCCCATTGTTTTTTTAATTAGAATGTGTTTATAATTTCTTGCAGATGCTTTTACCCACTACTAAGACATATAATTTTTGTGATGATATTTGTCATGGTAAAAGTTCTGAGTTGTTTCATGAGGATCGGGAGCTGAAGATGGGGTGTCCTTCGTGACTCAAATGTCCGGACCTTCGTCCCTAGTGGGCACCTGTTTGGGTTTTCCTGCATTCATTCTGCAGAAATCGATGATCACGGCCATGGGTGCTCCATTCTGGGGACCAACAGTCATTAGAAAACAGGGGAGGTGATCAGATCATTGTTGGGCCATAGCCAAAGCCTGCACTCAGGACCTGGGTGTGGGCTGCTGCTCCCTTCCACACCGGGCCTCGTAATTCTGGAGTGAGACACCGTCTCTCCCACACATACTTATTTACTTTGCTCATTTATATCAGACAAAAAGTTTCAGAATTAAACCACAGTTGCTTATGCTGTCTTTCAACAGGAAATCTGATGGGGCCTCCCCCGTGGCCCAGCCAGCAGCTTCTGCAAGCAGGTTAGTTTTCCTGCTTCTGGCGGGGGGGGAGGGGAGGGGGTTCCCACAAAACAAACAAACAAAAACAAATGTACAAAAAGGAACAAGCGAAAAAAAACATAAACAAACAAAAACTTACAAAAACAAACTAACGAAAACAAACAAAAACAAACAAACACAAACACTCACAAAAGCGAAAAACAAAAACAAACTAAGGAAAACAAACAAAAACAAACAAACACAAACACTCACAAAAGCGAACAAAAGCAAAAACAAAACCAAAAACAAACACTAACAAAAATTAACAAAAACAAACACTAACAAAAACAAACAGAACAAAAACAAACAAAAACACACAAATGCTCACAAAAACAAACAAAAACAAAAACTAACATAAAAAACAAATCAAACAAACAAAAACAAACACAAAAAAACACAAACAAAATAAACAAACACAAACATCAAAAACAAACAGATGCTTTTGCTGCTACTAAGACATGTAATTTTTGTGATGATATTTGTCATGGTAAAAGTTCTGAGTAGTGTCATGAGGATCAGGAGCTGAAGATGGGGTGTCCTTCTTGACAGAAACAAACAAAAAGAAACAAACACTCACAAAAACAAACAAAACCAAAAAGGAACACTAACAAAAATTAAAGAAACAAACAAACATAAACAAACAAAAACAAAACAAACACTAACAAGAAATCACAAAAACAAACAATAATAAACAGAAACTAACAAAATCAAACAGAAAAAAACACTAACAAATACTAAGGAAAACTAACAAACAAAAACAAACACTAACAAAAACTAATAAAAACAAACAATAACAAACTCACAAAAACAAACAGAAACAAACCAAAACAAACACTAACAAAAACAAACAAAAACAAACACAAACAAAAACAAAAACAAACACTAAAAAGAACTAACAAAAACTAAAAACAAAAACTAACAAACACAAACATACACTAACAAAAACAAACAAACACAAACAAACAAACGGACAGGCCCGGATATTTCCATGGCGGGTGCCTTGATCAGGCTCTTTTAAAAAGCTCCTGGGCCATGAATGGGCACCCAGAGGGCCCCCAGGTACGGGGGAGTGGAGGGACCAGGGCGCACGGGAGGCGGGGTGCAGGGGGGAAGGAAGAAATAGAACGCTACATAAATGAACCCCCCAAAGGTTAACAGACCTGAACACAATTGTTGATGGGAAGCAGAGGGCAATTTGGCTTTAAAATCTTGTTTCAAAGTCAGAAAGCCCGGAAGGCGACTGAAGCCACAGGCACATCCCGGGGATTCCTGGCCAGGAAAGCCTGGTGCTAACTGTCAGCGCCTGATCATTATCAGCTGTTGCCAATTAAACTGAGAGGTTCGCTTCTTACTGTCCACTTCTTACTGTCCCTTTCCCTGGGGGCAGGAACACAGCAGGGGGATCTACCTGCTCTTGACAGAAGTGCCCATTGCCCGCAGCCATCTGGGGCCTCTGGTCCACTGCCACGCGAAGAATGAAGCCCTCAGCTCATTTCCACCTTAGAGTTGAATAAACAGTCACAAAAAGACTGAGTAACATCTCCTGGACTGTGACGGTGGAAATGAGAACCCATGAGGTCTGTCTCCAGGCTCTGGACTTATTTGTTCCCTGAAGCCCTTCTTCACACTTCTCTTGTCTCTGCCTCTCCAGCCAAGATACCAGAATGTTGAATTTTAGTTCCTCCTCCTCACATGACTGTTTCCACCCTCGCTGCACCATAAAATCGCTTTGGGGGGGGTGTTTGAAAACAGTGACTTATTACTGTGAGGCAAGACTGTTCACTCACAGGGCCTCGGGGTGTGTGGGGGCATGGTGGCAGTTGGGGAGAGCACCCGCCAGTTGAGTTCTCTCTTGGAAGCATTTCCCCTTGAGGCTTGAGTTCAGTTTTCAGTTTTGTTCAAAGGGGATACATGTGCAATTCCTTCGTGAGAACTTTCATTCTGCAGTACGGTGCGGGCTTTTGTGGTGTGGGATAGCTTAGGGGGTGCAGCTTGCCTGAGTGCTCTCGGCAGAGCTGCTTTGGAAGGAGAAAGCACTGGCGGGGAGCTGACTGGGTGCGGAGCTCAGGACTCACCGAGTCAAGGTACTGGATGCGGTTACGGGACGATGAACTCCCGCCCCCACATAGCCCAACTCAGAGGCTTCATGGAGAAATTCAAGGAGTGTTCTGTGGCCTGAAAGTGCTGAGCTACCCGTGCCTCTGGTCTGCAACTGTCCCCACAGAGACGGGGCTGTTGCTGACGCAGTGGTGGACATCAATGTCATTGCTACTGCCCCCCGCATGACCTCGCCAAGCCAGGGCCATGGCACACTGGAGCAACCAGGCACCGGTGAAGGATCTTGTGTCTCCCGCAGGCCAGGACAGAGCGCGCTATGTCAGTGAGGAGAGAGGATGCGTGGGGATGAGCTGTGTGGAAGGAGCAGCTGGGAGAGACTCTGAGTTGGGATAAAATGGATAATATGGCTGTTGTCAATATTAGATTAGTATTGATTGAGTATGCGGTTTGTATTAGTACTGATAGTGGAGCAATTTTTTGTCATGTTAGTAGGATTATTCCTGATGTTAGTGGTACTCCTTGTGTTACTTCAGGTACTCAGAAGTGGAATGGGGCTATGCCTAGTTTCATGATTATAGCAATTGTTATTATTATAGAGGCAAGGTCATTTGTTATCTTTATTGTGGTTCATTGACCTGAATATGTTAAGTTAATAATAATGGCTAGTATGAGTAGTATTGAGGCTGTGGCTTGTGTTAGGAAATATTTTGTTGCTGCTTCTATTGAGTGTGGGTTAAATTTTTTTATCAGCATTGGAGTGATTGCTAATATGTTTATTTCGAATCCAATTCAGATTATTAATCAGTGTGAGCTGATTAGTACAATTACTGTACCTAATATTACGGTAAATAAAATTAAAGAAAATACTAGTGGGTTTATTAGTACGGGAAGGATATAAACCAACATTTTTGGGGTATGGGCCCGATAGCTTATTTAGCTGACCTTACTATAGAATATGGTGTAATGTGGTAGCACGAAGATTTTTGAATTCTTAGGAGTAGGTTCAAGCCCTGCAATTCTAGAAATAAGAGGGCTCAAACCTCTATTATTTACTCTATCAAAGTAACTCTTTTATCAGACATATTTCTTGTTATTGTGGTGGGACTCCCGATAAGGATACTGGTAGTGAGACGTGTCATATGCATAGTGCTAGTGTCAGTGGTAGAAAGTTTTTTCACAATAGGTGTATTAGTTGGTCGTATCGAAATCGTGGGTATGAGGCTCGCACCCATAAGAATGAGATTGTTAGGAATAGTGCTTTGATTATGAAATTAATTGAGTAAAGTTCTGGGAAGTATGGGCTATAGAATGCTCCTAGGAATAAAATTGTTGTTAGGACATTTATTATAATGATGTTTGCATATTCTGCTAGGAAAAATAAGGCAAATGGGCCTGCTGCATACTCTACGTTAAAGCCTGATACCAGTTCTGATTCCCCCTCTGTTAGGTCGAACGGGGCCCGGTTTGTTTCTGCTAGGG
Source organism: Talpa europaea (assembly GCF_964194135.1). Classification (NCBI taxonomy): domain Eukaryota; kingdom Metazoa; phylum Chordata; class Mammalia; order Eulipotyphla; family Talpidae; genus Talpa; species Talpa europaea. The sequence continues at coordinate 7,601 of NW_028167891.1, forward strand.
TTGAGATAAACCATATCATGGCTAGTGGTCATGAAGAGAATAGGAGTCATGTATATTCTTGTGTAATAATCAGGTTTGATAAGGAAAAAGATCCGCTTATTAGAAGAATTGACAATAGGATAATGGCTAGTGTTACCTCATATGAGATGGTTTGTGCCAAAGCCCGTAGGGCCCCAATTAGGGCAACCTGATCATAGGATCGAGTATACAGCCAAGCTTGATACTGCTAGCATAAATAAGACTCCTAGATTCATTTTGATAAGTGGATATGGTATTGGTAGTGGAATTCACATGGTTAATGCTAGTGTAAGGGCTAGGATGGGGGCAATAATAAATATAGAAATTGATGAAGTTAGTGGCCGTAGTGGTTCTTTGGTAAATAGCTTTACTGCATCGGCGATTGGTTGTAATAGTCCGTAGGGGCCTACGATGTTGGGGCCTTTTCGTAGTTGCATATATCCTAACACTTTTCGTTCAATTAGTGTTAGGAATGCTACGGCGAGCAGAATTGGCACAATTAAGGTCAAGAGATTAATTATGTACATGTTGTTAGGGAGAGGGGTTGAACCTCTGAATGTAAAAGTTTAAGTTTTACGCAATTACCGGGCTCTGCCACCCTAACGAGGCCCTATTTCTAGGGCAAACTTTTATATAAATTACTAGATTAAGATTATATCATCTATTAATTTTAAGGCTCCCATGCAGGGTTGGCCTTATTTCTCTTGTCCTTTCGTACTGGGAGAAATATATAATAGATAGAAACCGACCTGGATTGCTCCGGTCTGAACTCAGATCACGTAGGACTTTAATCGTTGAACAAACGAACCATTAATAGCGGTTGCACCATTGGGATGTCCTGATCCAACATCGAGGTCGTAAACCCTATTGTCGATATGAACTCTTAAATAGGATTGCGCTGTTATCCCTAGGGTAACTTGTTCCGTTGATCAAAGTTAATTGGATCAATTATGATTTTTTACAGGTTTCGACTTGTAGGTCTTAACTGAAATCTCTCGGAGGTTATTTTGTACTCCGAGGTCACCCCAACCGAAATTGCTAGCTCAGTTATAGTAGTGTTGTTGCCTGTCGGGTTATAATGTTATTTTCTTGAGTTAGTTAATTAAAGCTCCATAGGGTCTTCTCGTCTTATTTTATTATTCCCGCCTCTTCACGGGAAGGTCAATTTCACTGATTAGAAGTAAGAGACAGTTAAACCCTCGTGTGGCCATTCATACAAGTCCTTAATTAAAGAACAAATGATTATGCTACCTTTGCACGGTCAGGATACCGCGGCCGTTTAACGTATGTCACCGGGCAGGCAGTGCCTCTGATACTATTAATGCCAGAGGTGATGTTTTTGGTAAACAGGCGGGGTTTGTTGTTTGCCGAGTTCCTTTTACTTCTTTTAATCTTTCCCTAGCTTTAGCACACCTGTGTTGGGTTAACAATCTGTGTAATAAGTGTTTTATGTTTAGTTTATTATTATTAGTTTGTTAACTATCAGTGGGGTATCCGATCTGATATAGACTTGTGCTGGGAGAAACAATTCTTGTTACTCATATTAACAGTATTTCTTCTATTTATATAGATTAGTCCAGTTGAAGTTTGGGAGTTAGTTATACTATTGGGATTACAATGTATGTATTGTTGAGCTTGAACGCTTTCTTAATTGATGGCTGCTTTTAGGCCAACTATGAATGTTTTTTATACTTACTCTCCATTTAAGGTTGTATCCTGTATCTAAAGGGCTGTACCTCTTTAGATTATCATTTAATCCTGCATTATAATTTTTGTGGTGTTGTTTTGCATGGGTTAAAGTTGAACTTATATTCTTTTTCTGGACAACCAGCTATCACCAGGCTCGGTAGGCTTTTCACCTCTACCTAAAAGTCTTCTCACTATTTTGCTACATAGACGAGTTCGCTCTTGTATGCTGCTCTTAGGTAGCTCGTCTGGTTTCGGGGTACTTAACTTAAGTCCTCTTCGCTAAGGTTTTCTAGTTAACTCATTATGCAAAAGGTAAAAGGGGTAAGCTTTGCTGTTTATTACTTTAAATTTTTCTTTCACTCGTTCCCTTGCGGTACTTTCTCTATAGCGCCTTAAAAATATTTCTATCTCCTATACTTTAGTTAGTAAATGTTTTATTTTACATTTATGTGTTAGTTGAATTTTAGTTCGTTGGTTGGGCTAGCTTTAGTTCAAAGTGGTCATTTTTAATGAAATCTTCTGGGTGTAAGCCAGGTGCTTTTGTTTAAGCTACACTTTGGTTAATCCAAGCACACTTTCCAGTATGCTTACCTTGTTACGACTTATCTCCTCTCATACTTGTTACCATATAATTATGTATAGTGTTTGGCGTTGGTACTTGAGGAGGGTGTTGGGCGGTGTGTGCGTGCTTCATGGCCTTATTCAATTAAGCGCTCTATTCTTAATTTACTACTAAATCCTCCTTTAACCTTTCGTTTCATAAAGGTTTTCGTTCATAAATATGTGTTCTAAAGATAGAAAATGTAGCCCATTTCTTCCCAACTCATCAGCTACACCTTGACCTAACGTTTTTATGCGAGTACTTGTGCTTACTGTAATTCCTTTTAAGGGTTTGCTGAAGATGGAGGTATATAGGCTGAATTAGCAAGGGTTGGTGAGGTTTATTGGGGTTTATCGATTACAGTACAGGCTCCTCTAGAGGGATATAAAGCACCGCCAAGTCCTTTGAGTTTTAAGCTGTAGCTAGTAGTTCTCTGGCGAACAATCTTGTTAACTTGATTGTCTTGGTTTAGGGCTAAGCATAGTGGGGTATCTAATCCCAGTTTGGGCCTTAGCTATAGTGTAATCAGAAAAGTATTAAAGCCACCTTCGTAGTTTGTTTTTACTTTAACTATAGGTTTTTACATCTTAGTTAAGTCTTGGCTTTATTTTGTTAAACTCCTAAACACTCTTTACGCCGTATGTCTATTAACTCGGGTTAATCGTATGACCGCGGTGGCTGGCACGAAATTTACCAACCCTTTGTCAGTATAACTTAGTCAAACTTTCGTTCATGGCTTAATTTTTATCACTGCTGTATCCCGTGGGGGCGTGGCTAGGCAAGGCGTTATAAGCTACCTTAAATTAGGTGTACTTGATGCCATCTCCTTTTTGTCACGTGTGACTTTAAGGGTATTCTCACTGGTATGCGGAAACTTGCATGTGTAATTTTACTGACAGCTAATAGAAAGGCTGGGACCAAACCATTTTGTGTTTATGGAGTCGTGAGACTCATCTAGGCATTTTCAGTGCCTTGCTTTATTGATTTAAGCTACATTAACAATTATAGGTACATCCCCTATCTATGGGGAGGAAATTCTATAAGTAAAATTTCAGTAATCTTAGAGTAGCTTTAGGGTAATTGTTTTGTACTTAGGAAATTAGAGTGTAAAGTATTGCGGTGTTGTTTTATTTTAAAAGGGAAATGTTGTGTTGGTAGTATAATATAATGAGGGGGGAAAATATGTTTGTTGGGCATGTCTCCTTAGAATAGACGTGGGTATGGTGGATTAAGTGAAGTTTTATAGATCGGAAGTTAAAGTTAAGCTTGTATAAATTATATAGTTGTTCTTGTTTTAGGGGTTTGGCAAGGTTAAGCATCTATATAATTTGTAGTTTAACGGGGGTAAGGGGGTTTGCTAAAACATTTATTGGGTTCTTATACGCCTGTGGGTGTATATGCCTGTGGGTATATATGCCTGTGGGTATATATGCCTGTGGGTGTATATGCCTGTGTGTGTATATGCCTGTGGGTGTATATGCCTGTGGGTATATATGCCTGTGGGTATATATGCCTGTGGGTGTATATGCCTGTGGGTGTATATGCCTGTGGGTGTATATGCCTGCGGGTATATATGCCTGCGGGTATATATGCCTGCGCTTATGTCCTGTTACCATTGACTAAAATTCACCCTGATAGGGTACGTTGGGGGGTTAGCATTTCAATTTAAGTTCAGCTACAAGTTGCTTGACTGTTACGAGGCCCTCCTGCGGCCATAGCTGAGTCACAGCATCTCTAAAATATAAAAAATACCAAATGTATGACACCACAGTTATGTGTGAGCATGGGCTGATTAGTAATTAGTCCATCGAGATGTCTTATTTAAGGGGAAAGAGTGGGCGGTCACGGGATTTATGGCCCTGAAGAAAGAACCAGATGTCTGATAAAGTTCATTGTTAGCTACCCCCAAGTTAAATGGGCCCGGAGCGAGGTTAGTGTGTCCTTTTTACAAGGGTTGCTGATTTCACGTGAGTTGGTTATCAAGAAATGACCCTTTATCTGGTGGACTTAGATTTATGTGTTGGTGCTGTTTGGTTGGTTTATTGATTGTTATGGTTTGGGTATGTGAAATAGGAGATTGTACTAGTGTGGGTTGAGGATTGTTGATTGGTTGAGGATAGTCATGGTGTAGTGGTGTTTCCTTTTGATAAGTGTCTGTGTGTTTTTTATGAATTGACTATATGTACCTGCTTATATGCATGGGGAATATATATTAATGCACGATATACATAGGGCGGGGCGGGCGTTTGTGGTGAATAGGGTTTTTGCTGTTAAATGTTTTTGATAAAATTCTTGAATTTGGGTTAATGTTTTTGATTTTTATAGATGGGTAGATCAAGGAATAGTTTAAGGGTAGAATACCAGCTTTGGGTGTTGGTGGTGGGGCTAGTGCTTCTTTCTTGAGTGTCTTGGGGAGGTTTAAAGTCTCCATTGCTGGTTTACAAGACCAGAGTAATGGTTATACTACAAAGACTCTTCATTTGAGTAGATTGTTTTCTATGAGGCTTGCTAGTGGTATGAGTATTAGGATGAGTGCGAAGTATAGGATGGATGCCAGTTGGCCAATGATGATGAATGGGTATTCTACAGGTTGTCCTCCAATTCATGTGAGAGTAAATAGGTCTGCTACTAGAAGTCAGAATAAGCATTGGCTGATGGGTCGGAATATTATACTTCGTTGTTTTGAAGTGTGTAAGAATGGTATTAATGCTAGTACCAGGATTGAGAATACCAGGGCTAGTACGCCTCCTAGTTTATTAGGAATTGATCGTAGGATGGCATATGCAAATAGGAAATATCACTCAGGTTTAATATGGGGTGGTGTGTTTAGCGGGTTTGCTGGGATGTAATTGTCTGGGTCTCCTAATAGGTCAGGTGAAAATAATACTAATGATGATAGAGCTAGAATTAGAATTAGTGCTCCTAGGATGTCTTTAATAGTGTAGTAGGGGTGAAATGGAATTTTGTCCGTATCTGATGAGAGTCCTGATGGGTTGTTTGATCCTGTTTCGTGAAGAAATAGTAGGTGAACTCCAGCTAGTGCCGCAATGATAAATGGTAGAATAAAGTGAAAGGCAAAGAATCGTGTGAGTGTCGCTTTGTCTACTGAGAACCCACCTCAAATTCATTCTACTAAGTCTGTTCCGATGTAAGGAATGGCTGACAGTAAATTTGTAATTACCGTTGCACCTCAAAAGGATATTTGACCCCATGGTAAAACGTACCCTATGAATGCAGTGGCTATCACGGCAAATAACAGTAACACCCCGATGTTTCAGGTCTCTATAAATATGTAAGATCCATAGTATAGGCCTCGTCCCACATGTAGAAATAAGCAAATAAAAAATATAGATGCTCTGTTTGCGTGTAGGTATCGGATAAGTCAGCCATAATTCACGTCTTCGACAAATGTGTGTGACTGACGAGAAGGCTGTTATCGTGTCTGACGTGTTGTGTATGGCTAGGAATAGCCCTGTAAGAATTTGAAGAATTAGGCAGATCCCTAAGAGTGAGCCGAAATTCCATCATGATGAGATGTTTGATGGTGCTGGTAGGTCGATGAACGAGCTGTTGACAATTTTTATCAGTGGGTGTGTTTTTCGGATGTTTGTCATTAGAATTCTTGTAGTTGAATAACAACGATGATTTTTCATGTCATTGGTCATGGTTAAATTCCATGTGGGAATAATGATAACATACATTGTATTTATTTTAAGTACTATTCTGGTGGTAAGTTTTGTAGGGTTCTCTTCGAAACCCTCTCCAATTTATGGTGAGTTGGGGTTGATTGTTAGTGGTGGGGTTGGGTGTGGTATCGTATTAAATTATGGTGGTTCGTTCTTAGGACTAATGGTGTTTTTGATTTATTTAGGTGGGATGTTAGTTGTGTTTGGTTATACAACTGCTATGGCTATAGAGGAGTACCCTGAGGTTTGAGTATCTAATAAAATTGTATTAAGTCTTTTCGTGTTAGGCATGTTGACAGAACTGTTGTTTGTTGGGTATTGTATTACGGATGAAAAGTTAGAGATTGTTTTAAACTTCAATGGACAAGGGGATTGAGTAATTTATGATACTGGTGATTCTGGATTTTTTAGTGAAGAGGCTATGGGTATCGCGGCATTGTATAGTTATGGTACTTGATTAGTTATTGTTACTGGATGATCTCTAGTTATTGGGGTACTGGTTGTTATGGAAATTACTCGTGGAAACTAAATAATGCTAGGCTTAGAACTAGTGTAATTAGAAAAGATAGGAAGTATAATTTTACTAGTCCTTTTTGATTAGATACTAGTGTTGAGGCTGTTATTTGAATATTTGATAGGGCTTTGGGAATAGCCGCTTCTATTCATGTAAGGTCCAATAGTATTGAGGCTGATTTCTGGCTTAGGACTAGGCTCATTGTGGGGAGGAGTCGGTGTATAATAATGGGGAAAAATCCCAGCTGGTTTGAGAATTTGTGGCTGTTGCTTGTATGTGGAAATTTCAAGTATTGTGTTATTGTATTAAGTTCTAGTGCTAGTACAAATCCTAGGATTGTTACTATGAGAGCTGTTAGTTTTAAGTATAGTGGTATTGTTATTTGAGGTACAGTCATTGGGAGTAGCTTATTTGAGATTACAAACCCTGCAAAGATGCTTCCTATTAATAGACGTTTAATTGGGTTTATTAGAAGCGGGTTATTTTCATTGATTAAAATTATTGTTGAGAAACGTGGTTGTCCTAGGAGTGCAAAGAATATAATTCGTGTGCTGTAGACAGCTGTTAGGGAGGTTGCGATTAGTGTAATTAGTAGGGCTCAGGCGTTGGTATACGACGTGTTGGCTGCTTCGATGATTAGGTCTTTGGAATAAAATCCTGTAAGGAAGGGTATTCCTGTTAATGCGAGGCTTCCTGTGATTAGGGCTGTTGTAGTAAATGGTATTGCTTTAAATAGGCCTCCTATTTTTCGGATGTCTTGTTCGTCATTTAGATTGTGGATGATAGAACCAGAGCATAAAAATAGTATGGCTTTGAAGAAGGCGTGTGTACAGATGTGGAGGAATGCTAGATGTGGTTGGTTAATTCCGATTGTTACTATCATTAGGCCTAGTTGGCTTGAGGTTGAGAATGCTACAATTTTTTTGATATCGTTTTGTGTTAGGGCGCAGATTGCTGTAAATAGAGTGGTTATTGCTCCGAGGCATAGTGTTAAGGTTTGAATTGTACTGTTGTTTTCTATTAAGGGGTAAAACCGGATTAATAGGAATACACCCGCTACAACCATTGTGCTAGAGTGCAGTAGCGCTGATACTGGAGTTGGGCCTTCTATAGCTGATGGGAGTCACGGGTGAAGGCCGAATTGTGCTGATTTTCCTGTTGCTGCTAGAAGTAGTCCTAGTAGTGGTAGAATGTTTTGTCCTGTATTGGTTACAAAGATTTGTTGTAGTTCTCAGGAGTTGGAGTTGAATAGGAATCATGCTATGGAGAGTACGAAGCCAATGTCTCCAATTCGGTTATATAGGATTGCTTGTAGGGCTGTGGTGTTAGCGTCGGTTTGTCCGTATCACCACCCAATCAAAAGGAAAGATATAATTCCTACACCCTCTCAGCCAATAAAAAGTTGAAAAAGATTATTTGCTGTTACTAGAATGAGTATTGTAATTAGGAATATTAATAGATATTTAAAAAATCGGTTGATGTTTGGGTCTGAGTGTATATACCATATTGAGAACTCTATAATTGACCATGTTACAAAGAGTGCTACTGGTATAAACACTATAGAGAAATAATCCAGTTTTAAACTGATAGATAATTTTACTGAGTTAATTGTTATTCAATGTCAGTTAGAGATTATGGTCTCCTGGCCTGAGTGAATAAATAATAGGGCCGGAATTATGCTGATTATAAAGGAATATGAAATGGTGGATTTCATGTAGGCTGGAAAAGTGCTTTCTTTATATTTGTTTGTTAGTGTTGTTATAATAGGGAGGATAAGAATTAGTAGTGATAATAGCAGGGAAGATGTTAGTAGATTAATTACTTTTATTTGGAGTTGCACCAAGTTTTTGGTTCCTAAGACCAATGGATTACTACTATCCTATAAAAGTTGCAAGGGAGCCATATGGTTATATATGGGGACATGAATTAGCAGTTCTTGTCAGAACTCCCTTGGTGGATAAGGGGTATAATACCCTATTTTTAGATTCACAATCTAATGTTTTTGTTAAACTATATCTACAGTACATAGTCCCTAGAATTAGTTTTGGGTTGAGAGTTAGAAGGAGTAATGGGATTATGTGTAATGCCATTAAGGCGTGTTCTCGTGTAAATGATGGATTAATATTAATGATATGGTGTGTATATTTACCTCGTTGGGTCTGGATTAGTATATACAGAGAGTATAGGGCTGTAATTACTATGTTTAGACCTATTAGGATTATCGTAATATTTGATCATGAGAAGGATGACAACATTACGAGTAGTTCACCAATTAAATTAATTGTTGGTGGAAGGGCTAGGTTTGTTAGACTTGCTATTAATCATCACGCTGCTATTAGTGGTAGGAGGGTTTGTAAACCACGTGCTAGGATCATTGTTCGGCTGTGGATGCGTTCGTAGTTTGAGTTGGCTAGGCAGAATAATATCGATGATGTTAAGCCGTGTGCGATTATTAGGGCTGTTGCTCCTATGTAGCTCCATGGTGTCTGGATTATGATAGCTACAATAACTAATGCTATATGGCTTACTGAGGAATAAGCAATTAGTGACTTTAGGTCTGTTTGTCGTAGGCAGATAGAGCTCGTTATAATTATTCCTCATAGAGATAGTGCTATGAATGGATATGCTATAAAATTTGTGTGCGGTGATAGGATTACTGTAATTCGTATTATTCCGTAGCCTCCTAGTTTCAGCAGGATTGCTGCTAAGACTATGGATCCTGCAATTGGAGCTTCTACGTGTGCCTTTGGTAGTCATAGGTGTAGGCCATATAGTGGTATTTTTACTATAAATGCTATGATGCATGCTCGTCATAGTAGGATGGAGGCTCATTCGTTTGGCAGTGGTATAGAGAGTAGTTGCATAATGGTCAAGTTTAGTGATCCTGTGAAGTTTTGTAGATAGGTAAGTGCTACTAATAGTGGTAAAGAGCCTACGAGAGTGTAAAATAGAAAATACATGCCGGCATTTAGTCGTTCAGTCTGGTTTCCTCATCGGGTAATAATAATCAGTGTTGGTACTAGTGTGGCTTCAAATAAAATATAGAATAAAATAAGTTCTGTTGCCGTGAATGTTATTACTAGAAATACTTGTAGTAAAATTAGTATTGAAATATACAGTTTTTTTCGGGTGAGATGCTCGTTTGATAGATGAAATTGGCTGGCTATAAGTATGAGGGGTAGTAGTCATGTAGTTAAGACCAGTAGGGGGGCTGACAGTGGGTCTGAGAAAAAAGTTGTGGAGAAGTTTATGTTGATATCGTTTTGTTGATTGAGATGGGTCAAGCTTAGTAGGCTAATTAATAGGCTATATGTTGTAGTATTAATTCAGATTATGTTATTTTTTGATAGTCATGTAAGAGGGAGCAGTATAATAGTTGGTACAATAATTTTTAGCATTGTAACAGATTTAAATTCTGTACGTAGTCTACACCGTATGTATTTGATACCATTACTAGGAGTGAGAGGCCAACGGCAGCTTCACATGCAGCGAATACCAGAAGAATAATTGGGATCATGCTGGCTAGGGTGAAGTGGATATTTAAAATTATAATAGTGCTTAGAATAAATAGGGCTAATATTATGCCTTCTAGGCATAGTAGGGAGGATATTAGGTGGGATCGATATATTAGGAGGCCTAGTAAGGAAACTGAAAATGCAATTATAATATTTATATATACTAAAGACATTTGATAATTGTAGAAATTACTACAATCTAATGAGTCGAAATCATTCGTTTTGTTTAAACTAATTATCAATTCTGTTCATTCTAGACCCTTTTGGGTTCACTCATATGCTAGGCTTAGTGCTAGAAGTGAAATGAGGATTAGGGCTATTGTGAGCACTGTCTTTACGTCATTTGTTTGTGATGCTCATGGGAGTGGTAATAGTAGGGCAATTTCCAGGTCGAATAGCAAAAATGTGATTGCCACGAGGAAAAATTTTATAGAGAAAGGGGGTCGGGCTGATCCTATCGGGTCAAATCCGCATTCATATGGGCTTGATTTTTCTGAGTATGTGTTTAGTTGGGGTAGCCAAAATGCGATTAACACTAAAATAGAGGATAATAGCGTATTTACGGTGATTGTTAGTAGTATGTTAATTATTCTTCCTCGGGTTATACCGAGACTAGTTGATTGGAAGTCAACCGTACTGGTTAATACTAAAAGAATATGACCCTCATCAATAAATAGAGACATATAGGAATAGTCATACAACGTCTACAAAATGTCAGTATCAGGCGGCTGCTTCGAATCCGAAGTGGTGTTTTGATGTGAAGTGATATTTTAGTTGACAGATAAAGCATACTGTCAGGAAGGTTGTTCCGATAATTATATGTAGTCCGTGAAATCCAGTTGCTATAAAAAATGTTGATCCGTACACACCATCTGAGATGGTAAATGGTGCTTTGTAATATTCAGCTGCTTGTAGAACTGTGAAGTATACTCCTAGAGCAATAGTGATAAATAGGGCTTGGATTATAAGTTTTCGGTTTCCTTCCATTAGGCTGTGGTGGGCTCAGGTAATAGAGACTCCTGAAGCCAGTAGTACTGAGGTTTTAAGGAGTGGAACTTCCAATGGATTTAGTGGATGAATTCCAGCCGGTGGTCATTCAGCCTATGTGTGCGATGGATGAGTATGCTATGATTTTTCGTAATTGTGTTTGGTGCCTACAGCTGCATAAGGACAAGCAGAACTTCAGCTCACCAGACTTTCTTAGCAACATGGTTTACTCACATCTTTACAAATCTATTGCAAAGTTTAATTTCTTACAAAATTCTGCATCATCCCAGCATCCGTTCAGTATTCCCAGACCACTTGACTATCTTTGCAATGTCACCCTTTCCATGGGAAATTATGTCGATTCTTAATTATTTGCTAACTTGCATATTAAAAGATTCTTAGCGTATTTTAATCCTAGATTTCGTTAACTGATAAGAAATCTAGCTGCTGAAGTTTTCTCCACTTTGGTTTTTGGACTACCGTCTCCTTGGTTTGAGAACCTTCTTTCGTGACACTGAGTGCTCTGTACAATCTGACTCCTCCCATGTGCCACAGAATGGCTCTGGGAATGAGGGTTCTGTTGGCTTTTACATGAATCGCTTCTGTGTGAATTGCTTGATAATCCTCAAGCACATTCATCGCTCACATCCTGGGTTAGCAGTGACTCGTTCACTGAGCTTTCTTGTGCCTACGTGACTGGTGCTTGGCTGAATATTTGTTCACATGGATGACACTCCCACGCGGTCTGACCTGTGTCAAACCTCTAGTGTTTCAAATGTACAACTGCTGCTGAAGACAACCTCGTTCTTTCTATGTACAGTAGGAGTTCTCACAGGTCATCGAAGGTCAGGCCAATGATTGAAGGTTTTGATGTCTTACGTGTGTATTCACGGCCACATACATGTGCATATGTCAAGTATGAAAGACTAGAGGATCTTCCACATCAGTTGCAGTATCCCTTCAATGTATGAGTCTTTGGTGTGTTTAAACATTAAAGCTATGGTTGACGTCTCTTAAATATAATGAATCATCATTGTATGTCATCTCAGGTCAGAATATTCACTAAAAGCACTCATGTTCTCTCCGCTGTGGATTCCCTCGTGTCGTCTAAGGGCAGAACACTGACTGAAGGATTTCCCACACAGCTGACATTCATACAGTTTCTCTCCAATGTGAGTCAGATTGTGCTTTCTGAGGTCTGAGCTTTGAATGAAGGCATTCCCACAGATGCAGCATTTGTAAGGTTTCTCTCCAGTGTGAGTCATCTCGTGCCGTCTCAGACTGGAGCACGTACTGAAGGCTTTCCCGCATAGATGGCATTCACAGACTTTACCTTGACTGGGAATGTGCTTGTGCTGATGAAGGCATGGCTGGCCACCAAGGGATTTCCGACACTGCTTGCTGATACAGGGTTTCTTTTCCGTGGGAGCCGATAAATATTCGTTCAGTGTGGAGCACTATGGGGAATCTCCCATACTGTTACATTCAAAGGAAATCTGCTTTTGGGAAGGAGAAGAAGGGCTAGTAATGGTTTTCCATATACATCCATACATTCATTATTAAATATATATATACATATATATATAATCGTTTAGTGATGCCCTTCAATTAAAATCTTTCCAGTGTTAATTCCTAATGAGTTGCATCTCCCTCCTGCACACGTTTTTGTAGCATCCTAACTGCAGCTTGTAGACTGATTTTGAAGTCGTCAATGTGTTTCAAAGACGAGGCATAGGGGCCTCCCCGGTGGCGCAGCGGTTGAGCACTGGGTTGCTCAGCTGCCCGCAGTCTCTGCAGCTCCGGTTCGATCCCCGGTTGCTCCCTGGCCACAGGAGGAGGGTCCCGCATGGCGCGCAGACCTCTCCTGCCACCCGCTGCTCCCCTCAGCAGTGTACTTCGGTCCTTCTGCCTGCTCTGCGTCCCGCTCTGGCTCTGGTGAATTCTCTCCATGTCCCGCGCTTCTGACTGTGCCCAGTGCTTGCATAAATAAATAAATAAATCTTTAAAAAAAAATAAAAAAAGACTAGGCATAGACTAGGTATAGGAACAGTATGTAGTTGTCCATATTTTTTTAAGATCTCGGGTTATAATGTCGAGCTCATTAATATTTTCACTAAACTCCACTATCCAAAACTTTTTGCTGAGAGTTAAATCTCAACTTAATGTACTTTAGGATAATAGATTTATTTATTCACATACTACTGCCATGTCTCTAATTTGAATGATTAGTGTCACTCCCCATGTGACTTACCATTGCCTTGATTGCAGATGCGTCCTTCCTGCTGATATGGACTCTCCTGGGTTCTAAAAAGGTCCCGGGGTTGGAACGAGACAAAAGCTGCAGGCTGTGGATTTGTGCTGTAGATCTCAGACCCTATAGATCTCAGCATCTGGCCAGGAGGGCAGGGAGGGCCAGGCGATCGTGGGGGGAACTTGGAGGCATCCCCCCAAGCAGGGCTGATGCAGAACAATGACGAGGTGCATCGATTGCTGCCTGGGCCTCCTCCCACCCCTCCCCCGACTCCATCTCAGACCAGTGCATGGGAACAGGCTCGGCTCTCCTCGGCCCAGGCTCAGCTCCCTCTGGCCAGCACAGAGCAGGCTATTGTCTGTTCCAAACGTGCACGCGCCAGCTTTTCTGACACACGTGGAAACGTTCCCATAGGCTCTGCAGAGCATGCTCACAGCCCAGCGTCTTCCTGTATCATCTCTGTGCCCCAAAGAGGCACAGCACAGACGCCAGCACACGGGGCCTGGGCCAGTCCTCCCAGGGAGCCAACGGCCGTTGCCCACGGGACTGTTCCCTGGGAGACTGGAACATTCTTATCGACTGGAAAGGGTTATTTATTGGGATTAGGAAGCACATTGTCTCCTTCTGCTTCTATGCACCCCAGACACGGCCATGGCAGGGGGTGTGGGTTCGGTTCTGCTCGTTGAGGACCAAGCGTGGGCACGGCCTGGTGCGGTTAGGCCTTGCTGCTGGGGTGACGTCTGCCCCCTCTCAATTCTAAATCCATCCCCTGTGTCCAGGAGCCCAGGGGGGTGGATGGTTGAGCTTGGCCCCGAGGATGGGATTTTGCCTTCCAGTAATGATTCACCAGCTGACTGAGGGCTCTGCTCTGCGCCCTCTGCCCGGGGAGCTATTCACAGGCAGTTGAAGTGTCTGTGGATGGACGGCCGCTGCGAGGCCGAGTGCCTTTCCTTTGAGTTGAATGTCAGGGGCTGCAGAAGTGAATTTGCGCCACTCTGCTGCAAAAGAAGGAGTAAAAATTGATGCTGAGCAGCAGCTATGGACATGAAGGCGCGATGGTGCCCCGGACTGGGCTCCACGCAGGTGCCTCCCTGCCCCGCCTCCAGCACCGCTTTCTGGGTTCTCTGACGCCGTCTGTCCCCTTGGGAGGCTGTGACCGTCCGCTGGCCTCTGCAGCCCCAGCACCTGGAATCAGGTGGAGGAAGTGGGTGACTCACAGATAAAACAGAGGAGATGGCGCGCTCGGCCTGGGCCCACAGGTGCTGGGGCTACATCAGCCAGGCTCACACAGTTGCCTGGGCTTGGGGCCAAGATCCTGGTCTCTGGGGTAGCAGGACACCCAGTTTACTGCTCCTCAGGGCGCCACTGCCCGACACTCCTCTCCGCGGTACAGATGGGCGCGCTGAGAACACCGTCACCCCCGAGCATCAGGTCCCACGAGGACACGGCCTGTGCTGTCACACTAACACTGCCAGGTGCCTGCTCGGCAGGCCAGGTCCCAACCCCCGCCCCCTACCCGGGCCCAGGCCAAGGAGATCACAGCTGTCACTGCTCAGCTGCCCTGTCCAGATGGCGGGCTTTGGCCTTGTGTCCTTACCCCCCAAAAACACTGCTGTCTTATACGTGGAATAGAGAAACCAAACAAAGAGCTGGATGAAGACGCAATTTAAAACCAACCCTTGAAAGCTAACCAGAGACCACGGGGCATGTGGGGGAGGGGGTGGACAGGGTGGGAGAGAGCATGGTGGGCCTTCGTGGAGGACGGTGGGTGCTTTAGCAGGGGGGGTTACAGGCCCACCCCTGCAGGGGAGGCCCCACACTTCCAGAACACTAGCAAGGCTGGAAACCCAGGGCTTTTCATGCAAAAACACAAAGCCAGGCTGGATTTGGACAGCGCGGCACAGGCCAACCCTAAGGCGGAGGTTGTCCCACAGCTCCCATGAGCCGCTGCATGGAGGGAGAAGCTGAAACCAGCTGCACTGGAACTGGACGCTTTCCTGCCCTCTGTGACCCCCGTTCCGTCGGCAGCGGTGAGGGCAAGGGAGACCTTGATTTCTCTAAGCTGCCTAAGGCTGGAGCCCCAGTTCCAGGCCGAGCCACGCGTATCCCACGGGCCACTTTTATGGCAGAACGTTCGCACCACGCCCTTCCCGGGCAGAAGACGCAGACAGTCTCCTCAGGCCGTGACGCCCGCTGCCTATGGAGATGCCAACAGACACGGCAGCTGAAGGGACAACTTCCAGAACAAAGCACTTATAGGAGGTTTGAAAGTAAGGATTAAAATAGGCTTGAAACCCTGTCTCGTGTTGCTTCTGGTCTTTATGGTGCAGGATCTTTATGCTGAGCTCCGCGGGGAGGGGGTGGCTGGGGGACCTACGGCCCTGGGGGAATGTTCTCGGGCCTCGTGCTTGTGAGAGGCCCGTCAGCAGCCCCGGAGAAAACGAACCACTTGGGAATCTGACCCCATTCGGGGCTCCTCCACGCCCTTGTCTCCTTCCTCTTCTTCCTCCAGAGCCCAGCGGCTTGCAAAGGCGGCGTTCTCCGGGCCGCGGTGTCATACACGACGACTTCCCAGCCATAGAAGTGTCTCCTCCCTCCCCCTGTCACCAGAGCGAGTCCCTGCGCACTTCTCGGGCATCTTTGTCTCCCCCCCCCAAAGATTTATTTATTTATTTATTTATTTATTTATACATGCACTGGGTACAGTCAAAAGCATGGGAGGGTGAGAGAATTCACCAGAGCCAGAGCAGGGAACAGAACAGGCAGAAGGACCGAAGCACACCGCTGAGGGGAGCAGCGGGCAGCAGGAGAGGTCTGCGCGCCATATGGGACCCTCCTCCTTGACCCCCCCTCTGGGACTAGCCAGGGCTGATCTTATCCCTCCCGTCTCCCCTCGGCCGGGTCCCGACCTGGCACAGGTGTGGCCTGACAAGGCACTCAGCGCCCCAGCTGCCCACGAGCTGGACAGGGACAGCCATCAGGCCCCTTCCGACACCCTCAGCGTCATGGGCTTGGGACCCGAATAGGGCTGGGGACGACAAACAGCGGCTCGGACCCCTCCACTGGCCAAGGAGATCACAGCTGTAACTGTGTAATGAGAGAAAGTCTCAATAACAGAGAAGAAGTGTTACTAACACAACACAACCAGAAGGACACAAGGGTCGCCATGCCAACGGTAAGTGGGTGTGAGTCCTAATCATCCAAAGTGCAGATCCGGCAATAAGGTAAGGTGCCTGCAGGAGTGTAATGGAGTTGGAATTAAGCACTTTCTGGGGAAAAGTTTGGTAGTTTGAAATCAGTGAATAAATTAAGCTCAAAATAAATGAGCTCAAGGCAAAACCTCCGTTCTAAAAATACAGTCAACTGCATCAACATTTCTCATGGTAGGAAAATAATATCTCAAAGGATAATATTGTCTGCCTGCAGGTGAGTGACCCAGTACGTGTGCGAGACGAGCCCTAGAGACTGTCACGCCCAGGTTGCTAGTGGACAAATGAAGGCAAGGACATAGGCTGGCAAACCACTAAGAGTCTTTTTTCTCTTCTCCCAAACAGCCACGTCTCACTCCAGAGGCTCCCGTTGGACACATTGACGTGGGTGACGAGTTTACTCACAGAGCTGAGTTCAATCAACGTGTTTTAATTCGCCTGGGACAGAAGCCTCATATCACAACAGGGCATGGAAAATCACTCCGCAAAGACCTGTCCTTTCAACCACACAAACAATTTCACACTAGAGGAAAATTATGTGAGTGCCACGGGTATGGGGAGCTCCTTCGTCCTTACCTTCACCTCAAGAAACACAAGACAACGCACACTGCAGAAAAAACATGTAACTGTCATTGAGGTGGGCACAAATGCTTGCAAAGCTCTGACCTTAGAAGCCACAATAACACCCAGACCCGACGACGAGGTAGCAGACCACACGCACGCCATTCGCGTGAGAAAGTGTTCAGCCACAGCTCTTACTGTGAACAGCAAGAGAAAACTCACACTGTGGAGAAACCCTCTAAATGCCGCGCATGTGAGAAGGCGTTCAGTCATTTTTCTTACCTTAGAAGCCAGGAGAAAATCCGCCCTGCAGAGAAGCAGGATGCCTGTCTACAGGGCAGGAAATCCTTCAGCCAAAGCTCTAGCCTTAGCCAGCACAACAGAATTCATAGCAGAGAAACACCACACAAGCGTCTGCTCTGCGGGGAGGCCTTCCATCACGGCTCTGAGCTCCGGCGCCCCGGCAGAACACACGCAGGCGAGAAACCCCACGAGGGCCGCCGCTGCGGGAAAGCCTTCAGTCCACGCGCTCACCGTAGAAGCCATGAGAGACCCACCCTGGAGAGTGGCCGGACGCATGTCCACTGGGTGGGAGAGCCTTCAGCCACCGCTCCTCCCTTCGGCGACACCAGGGGCCCCAGCCCTGAAGGGAGAGTCTCGCAGGCCTGTAGGAGGTCACCTGCCTGGTGGACAGTGCGTGATAAAGCAGAAGCAAAATCCAGTCCCAGCAGGAATATTTACCCCTCCAAGGGCTCTCACACTGCATGAATCAGCACTGCAGTCCTGGGGTGAGCAGGGAGGATCCTTCTACCCCCTTATCAGCAGTCAAGAGGTCAGGTTTGCAGGTGAGTTCTCCCAGGTAAGAGCAGTGACCGGTGGTTTCGCACATGCACAGATGTGCTGTCAGTGTGCCGCTCGCCAACCTGACATCACAGGTGCAGGCACGCTGCAAGCAGAGCTGTGGGGACGGTGTCACCAACAGCTCCAAACTTTAACATGTCTGGAGGACTTGTGCAGGGAGCACCTCATTCTTGTAAATTATTTCCATCCTGGGCAAGCTCCGCTCGGGAGAAACGCTAGTCTCACAATCCCTGAAATAAGATTCAGCCACCTACCAGCCTGACGTGCTCAAGAAAAGCCATCGAAGGAGCAAAGGTTCAAACAGCAAGAAGAGGATAAAACACCTCGGGGTATAAAAG
Source organism: Talpa europaea (assembly GCF_964194135.1). Taxonomy (NCBI): domain Eukaryota; kingdom Metazoa; phylum Chordata; class Mammalia; order Eulipotyphla; family Talpidae; genus Talpa; species Talpa europaea. The sequence goes on from NW_028167891.1 coordinate 25,831, forward strand.
AGTCTTTGAAGCAGGACCAAGAGTCCCGACAGACAGTTCAGACTGGGGGACTGTTCCGTGTAAGATCAACAGAAATTCTTGATTCACGGAGCATCTCTGACAGGCGTCTGGGTGAGGCGATTCCAAACACCCCCGGTGTCGTGGAGGAAGGGAAATCTGAAGGAATTCCTTACATTTGGTCAACACTGAGATTCTAACAACGAGGTAGCAAACCTAAAAGCAGCATGGAAAACTCTCCAGCGACATTGCACGCAGGAAAAAAGGACATCAGTGAGATTTTGAGAAAATACCCACTCAGGGAAATGTGGCTTAATAATGTGTAGCAGAAGGCAGTGGCTGAGGATGTTGAATGAAGAAATCTGTAGGAAATGGAACCTTTTCAAAACAATGCAAGCTGTTGCAAATGCAGCTCACGGCTGGCGTGAGGTCATCTCCGGGCAACCCCTCTGTGAGGCTTCCTCCCCAGGAGACGCGCAGCCCTTGCTGCATCTCTCCTTCCTCCAAACCCGCGTCCACCCTTAGCAGCCCGGCCCTCCTCTGGCCGCCCCGCCGCCCCCTCTCACTCTCCAAGCCTTAGAGGCAATTTTTAGCCCATCAGGCCAGGGGCAACATTCACCAAGTCTTGTTTAAAGATGTTGGTGGCATCTGAGCATCTGTCTCTGGCCCCCGGGGCAGCCTGGAGCCACCTCAATGAGCAGCACCGTGTTCCCAGCCAGAGAAAGGTCCTTGGCGTCGGACCCGCTTCTGACTGGAGATAAATGGAGGCAACACGTCATAGCTCGCTCAGGGAGCCCTGCCCGGCCGAGCCACAGAGGCGGTGCCCCGGGCAGTCCTGAAAATTGTACTCAACTAAGACCAAGACCCCAAACTACCAGCTCCCTGGGAGCGGCTGGAAACGACACACATAGTGTCACAGCGCAATGGGGGCTCCTGGGAATCGCTCTCTTGGAGGAGCTGCCACCTCAGGGCGGGTGGGGTGGGGAGCACCAGGGAAGCTGAAGGGCGGCCTCGGGGCAGGTCTCTTGACACCTTTCTGGGGGCGTGGTCACCCCAACTCTGCACCTGGGCAGGGACCCCGAGGGGGAGGAGCACTGGGCCTGTGTGCCCTGGGCTTGGGCGAGGGAGGGTCTCTCTGGCTTCCCTGTGGGGTGAAGCAGAATCGGGTCCAGCCTGGGCTTCACTGTGTGAATCTGGGGGAGTCCCTGGGGTGGGCCCAGGGCGTGCGGAGGGCGCCCTGCCCCGGCGCCCCACCCCGCGCTGACATGTGGCCGGGGTGGTGGTGGCCGAGGGATCGTCGGGCACCTTCCCCCGCTTGTTTTGAGCCGAACACGAATCAGTTTCCTGCTCTTAGTAAAGTCTTTGAAAGTGAAATTTGTGTCGGGCTTTACCTTCCACGCGTCGCGAGTGCGTTGGCACACATCCCCCCACACTCACTCATTTGCACACAAGAGTGTGTTACTGAGAGTGAAGAGGAGCTGGTGAGACACCGTCTTATTAGAGTCCAGCCCCCAGCAGGAGTCTGTCTGGTGCTGGCCGCCCCAGGCTGGGCAGGGGAAGGACAGGGCGGCTCCCGCGGCCGCGGCTCCAGCGCTCTGGAGGCCCGGGGGCAGCCAGCCCCCTGAGGGAGCCCCAGCGCACGCCTGGGAATCCTTGGGGTCTGTCTCCCCCGCTGTCACGGGGTCCCCGTGGCTCAGGACGTCGGGGTTGAGGAGCCGGGGTGGGAGGGAAGGGGCGGGACGCCAGCCGGGCGCAGCCATCTCGCAGCTGCAGCAGGACACCCTGGCGCCAGCCAGGCCCTCTCCGAGCTCCGGGCCGGGCTAGTGAGGACACAGCGCCCCCCTTCCCCAGGGCCCCCCTTTTCGTCGGCACGTCATGCCCAGGACCTGTCATAGCGACTGGCCGCCTCCCTCGCCCACCACCCCCGCAGCACAGGGTGCGATGGAAGAGGAAAGTCAGGGGACACACCTGGGCCACCCAACGCTGCCCCATCCCCAGCGACCCCCCTCCTGGGACGGGCCGCGGTTGATCCAAATACCTGCAGGCCCGGCCCGCGCCTCCTTTATAGCCCCTGGCCCCGCTCGCCCTGAAGCCCCTGACCCCCCCTTCCCGGGTCACCAGCCTGCTGGGCAGCGCTGGGCGTGGCCCCTCCGGACCCGCATCTCCTGGGGAGTCTGGTGCCGGGTGACCCTCTCCGTGGGCACCCACGACCCCCAGCCCTAGGCGTCCAGGGCGCCCTGAGAAAGCGCGGTGGGGCTTGGGCTGACCTCTGTCTTCACCCCCTGACGGTCATGAGGCGCCTGCTGGGACGGGCGCACCTGGGCGCACCCCGGAGCCCCGGGGTGATGGGGACACGCTCCGGATTCCTGATCGCGCACGGGTCTAAGGGTGGGGGCTGCAGTGGGGCTGGGCAGAGCCGACGCTGCTTCCCCCCAAGGGAAGCCCGAGAGGACGCGGGGCCTCGGCCAGATTTCAGGGAGTTCGGGTCGCTCATTTTCTGAAGCCTCGAGAGATCAAAGTGACCCACTGCCAGGGGTGCGGACCCAAGGGCCGCCTGCCCACCCACTTCCTTCCTGCCAGCGCCCACGGGGGGACAGCCCGGGACACAGCTCCCCCCAACCCGAGCCCTCCACGGAACGGCGGCAGCCCAGCCCCCCCACATCCCCCCAGCCACATCCCGGTTCTGAGGGCAATATCCCAGGGGCCACTCCCGGAGGCAGGTGCCAGAGGTCAAGCCCTGGGGCCTCTCCAGGGAGCGCTGTGCCTCCCTCCCTCCATCACTGCCCCTCACCCCTGGGGCGGGGGTTGTGGCTCCAGGCGTCCCCGGGCCATGTGGCCACACCCAGCACCTCCGGCTGCAGGGGCCTCCCGGGACCCGCGGTGGACACTGAGTGGATCCTGTCTGTCCCGGCCAGCGCCCGCCCCACTGTGAGGATGGCAGGCCCCGAGGGGCTCTGTCTCCCCAACACCCGTTCTGCATCTTCCCACCTCGCAGGCCCAGGCCAGGCCCTCGGCTCGGCGTCTGGACCTCCTGGGACCCGATCAGAGAAACCTCGTCACGACTGTCTTGAGTGTGCAATTTCCCTTGAAGATATTTTTTAATCCCGAATCCTTGGGAATGAATGATGTAGCCGCCTGTGTCCATCCCGCGGGCTGCTCCTGAGTGCAGCGGGGCCTCCTGCGAGCTCCCCGAGAGTCTGCTCCTGCCCTTTGCGCCCCGGCCAGAGGAGTCACCCCAGCCCCACAGGTGTCCGGAGCCAACTCCGGGCTTCTCTGACTCTCTCCTGTCCCTGCCAGCTCGTGCTGATGCTGCTCTGACATGCGGGGACAGGTGGGGTGACGCCAGTGGAGGGTCCGAGCCGCAATTTGTCGTCCCCAGCCCTATTCGGGTCCCGAGCCCAGGACGCTGAGGGGGTTGGAAGGGGCCTGATGACTGTCCCTGTCCAGCCGTGGGCAGCTGGGGCGGTGAGTGCCTCGTCAGTCTGCACCTGTGCTAGGTCCGGCCCCGCAGACTGGAGTCGGGGGGGTGTGACCCAGCGCCGGACTCCCCGGGGAGCTGCTGGCCCGGAAGGGCCACGCCCAGCGCTGGCCAGCAGGCCGGTGACCTGTGGGGGTCGGGGGCGGGGCCTCGTCGCGGGGCGGGGCCAGGGGCTATTAAAGGGGCCCGGGCCGGGCCTGCAGGTCATTCGGAGCCAGCGGTCCTGACGCGCGCATCCTGCAGCGGCTCTTCCTGACCCCGGCAGGGTAGACTCCGGACCTCGCCGCGACTCGGAGCTTCGGCCTCAGGAGTGGACGCGCTCGCAGCCTCTGGACCAGGTGCGGGGACCCGGGAGCGCTGACCTGCCTCCCCTCCAAGAAGCCGCTCGTCCCTCCGGCCAGGCGCGCGCGGCATGGCCCCGGGGCCTGCGGAGACGACCGGCTGCCAGGGCCGCCTCGGGCGCCGGCTGGGGCCCGGCCAGGTGGGGGCCGGGCTGCGCAACCTGGGGAACACCTGCTACGCCAACGCGGCCCTGCAGTGCCTGACCTACACGCCCCCGCTGGCCGGCTACCTGCTGTCCCGGCCGCGCGCGCCCTCCTGCCCCCGGCGGCTGTCCTGCACGCTCTGCGCCATGCGGGCGCACGTCTCCCGCGCCCTCCTGCACCCCGGGGAGGTGGTGTCGCCCGTGAAGGAGCTGCTCGCCGGCTTCCATGCCTGGCGCCAGGAAGATGCCCACGAGTTCCTGATGGCCACCGTGGGCGCCATGCAGGGCGGGTGTGTGAGCGAGCTGGCGGCCGCGCACCCACAGCCCCAGGACAGCACCCTGGTGCGGCGGCTCTTCGGGGGCTACTGGAGGTCCCAGATCCAGTGCGTGCGCTGCTGCGGAGTCTCCACCACGCTGGAGCCCTACCTGGACATCGCCCTGGACATCCAGGCCGCCGACAGCGTGGAGCAGGCTCTGCAGGACTTGGTGAAGCCGGAAAGCCTGGACGGGCCCGACGCTTACCACTGCGCTGCCTGTGGCGACAGGGGGCCCGCCGCCAAGACGCTGGCTCTGCACGCCCCTCCCCAGGTCCTCATTCTCATGCTCAAGCGCTTCGGCGGCCCCACAGGCGGCAAGGTGGCCAAGCCCGTGCGCTACCCACAGCGCCTGGACCTGCAGGCCGTGCTGTCCGAGAAGAAGGCGGGGGCCCTGGAGTACGAACTCTATGCGGTGCTGGTCCACGCAGGCTGGGGGTGTCACCAGGGACACTACTTCTGCTACGTGAGGCCTGGGAAGGACCGGTGGTATCGCATGGACGACTCTCATGTCACCTCCTGCAATGTCTCCTCTGCCCTGAGCCAACAGGCCTACGTGCTCTTCTACATCCAGAAGAAGGAACTGGACAGGGCTAGCGAGCAGGACTCCCCTGGTGGGCCACACGCAACGCTGACCACCACAGGTGTGGACCTGCTCCCTGAGGCCCATCGGGAGCCTGTGGGAGACAGGCCTCCTGCGGTCCCCGAGCCCCAGGAGCCTGCGCGAGAGACCCCGACCCGGCCGGTCACCTTGGACCAGTGGAGAAAGCATCAGGAGCACGAGCGACCCAAGCCTGCCCTCAAGCTCAGGGAGGTGGACCGTGCCCTGCCCGCCGACGCGGTCGTGATCCACCGGCCCAGGCAGCCCGCGGGGTCCAGAGCGGGTCCTGCCCAGCGCGACACTGGCCAGCCTCAGCTTTCAGCCTGGGCACATGCTGCTCAAGGGCCAGCCCCCATGGGCAGTGCCCCTGGCATGGGAGGAAGAACCAGAGCCACCAAGGGGAAGAACAGGAAGGCCCAGAGGGTCCTGCTTGCCTTCTAGACACCGACTCCCATCTCTGGTCGTCCAGGCCAATGTGACAAGAGCACATGAACACCCAGCATCCTGCGTGTCCCACGGGAGACCCACCCCACCAGAGCCACCCAAACCCAGTGCTCCTCACCCTCAGCACCTTGGACAGGACCCCGGATTGCTCCTTCCCCTGCCCAGCAGCAATGGGATTCCCAAGCGCTCCCCAGCTCCATGTGGGCCAGGTGCAGGAGCCCAATGGAATCCCACTCCTGGCATGGTGTTCCCTAGTTTTGGTCGCACCTGATCCTCCAACTGTGGCGGGGGAAGAAAGGGCAGAGCCCCGATTGGGCGCAGGTGGCCCACACAGCACACTCAGCATTGTCCTAGGATGAGTTTTACTGCAAAGCTACTCAGCTGTCCCCAATGGAAACCTGTTCTGCATCCAACGAGTCGCTCTCCCGCAGCGTGGAGTACAAGGCGGGAGCACGAGAGCCTCCCAGCGGCGTGACGGACACCTGGACCTAGCAAGTTGGCCGTGCCCCCGGGCAGGAGGCAGCACGCTCCATCCTGGAAGGACCTGAGCCTCAGGAGCCAGTGCATGGAGTCACGATTGAGTGCCTTCTCCTGCGCCTGTTCTCTGTGAACTCACAACACTGTTTAATGTAGCATGTACGTTGCTTTCAATGAACAGTTTGTGTCCAAAACGATACGGTACAGCTGAGGACCCCCAAGGGGCACAAAGCATTTCTACCTTCTGAACCTTCTGAGAAGACTTGTTGAGAGAGAGATCCATAGTGGTTTCTGGAAGGCAGTGTGGGAGTTCAGTTCCTGATAGGATTTAGTCTGCTTAGAGATGCCAGAGCAGAGTGGGTGGTGGGGTGAGGGTGAGAAACATCAGGGCTCCCTGAAGCAAGGCCCCAGGGTATGACTAGTGGTAGTTGTGTCCCTTTCCTGCAGGGATCACACACCCTCAGCACTTCCGATGGGGTCACCCTTGGGGGTGGGGCACCTGCCTGCCATGTTTTCCGGGAGTGGCGTTCTTGGCATACTTCTAAGTTCTCTGATAGCAGGCATTGCCTGTAGCCCCTCGTTTTCTCTGAAGAAGGGATTGTGGGTGGTGGGAGGGCTATCTAGGACTAGATGGAGGGGTTGAATCCTGCGATAAAATTAACCTAGTGAATTCTGGCAAGAGGGAAAATGATTTTGAGTGATTTGGGAAAGTTACCTTATCCTTCCCAAAAGATGAATAAAGATCAAATGTACCATACGGACATGTGTGTGCCCATTGTTTTTTTAATTAGAATGTGTTTATCATTTGTTGCAGATGCTTTTGCACACTACTAAGACATATAATTTTTGTGATGATATTTGTCATGGTAAAAGTTCTGAGTAGTGTCATGAGGATCGGGAGCTGAAGATGGGGTGTCCTTCGTGACTAGAATGTCCGTACCTTTGTCCCTAGTGGGCACCTGTTTGGGTTTTGCTGCTTTCATTCTGCAGAAATCGATGATCAAGGCCATGGGTGCTCCATTCTGGGGACCAACAGTCATTAGAAAAGCGGGGGAAGTGATCAGATCATTGTTGGGCCATAGCCAAAGCCTGCACTCGGGGCCCAGCTGTGGGCTGCTGCTCCCTTCCACGCCGGGCCTCGTAATTCTGGAGTGAGACACCGTCTCTCCCACACATACTTATTTACTTTGCTCATTTATATCAGACAAAAAGTTTCAGAATTAAAGCACAGTTGCTTATGCTGTCTTTCAACAGGAAATCTGATAGGGCCTCCCCCGTTGCGAAGCCGGCAGCCTCTGCAAAGCAGGTTAGTTTTCCTTCCTCAGGCGGGGGTCGAGGGGGGTTCCCACAAAACAAACAAATAAAAACAAATGTAGAAAAACAAACAAGGGAAAACAAACATAGACAAACAAAAACACAAACAAAAACTAACATAACTAATAAAAACTAACAAAAACAAACTAATGAAAACAAACAATCAAAAACAAACAGAAACAAACAAACACAAACACTCACAAAAACAAGCAAAACCAAAAACAAAAACAAACGCTAACAAAAATTAACAAAAACAAACACTAACAAAAACAAACAGAAACTAACAAAAACTAAAAAACAAACACAAACAAAAACAAACACAAACAAACAGAATAAAAACACACAAACACTCACAAAAACAAGCAAAAACAAAAACTAACAAAAACTAGCGTAAACAAACAAATCAAACAAAAACAAACACAAACAAAAACAAACAAACAAAACAAACACAAACAACAAAAACAAACCAACAAAAACAAACGGGCACACCAGGGTATTTCCACGGAGGGTGCCTTGATCAGCCTCTTTTAAAAAGCTCCTGGGCTTTTTTTTTTTTGGGGTTTTTTTGTTGTTCTTTTTCTAGATCTTTGAGCTTCGAGATTAGGTTGTTTCTTTGCGTTCTTTCTTGTTTCTTGATGTGAGCTTCTATTGCTATATATTTTCCTCTTATTACTGCTTTTGCTGCATCCCATACATTTAGGATATTGGTGTCCTCCTTGTCGTTCAATTCAAAAAATTTTTTAATTTCTTCTTTGATCTCCTCATTAGTCCAGTGGTCTTCCAGTAGTGTGGTTTTTAATCTCCATGAGGTAGGAAAGTTCCTTGCCTTCTTTTTATGGTTTATTTCTAGTTTGATGCCTTCATGGTCAGAAAAGATGGTTGATATGATTTCAATCTTGGTGTATCTGTTGATGTTTGTCTTGTGCCCCAGTATGTGATCGATCCTGGAGAATGATCCGTGTGCGCTTGAGAAAAATGTGTACTCCGTTTTTTTTGGGGTTTAGTGTTCTATAGATGTCTGCTAAGCCCAATTGCTCTAGGTCCTTATTTAGAGCTTTAGTTTCTTTACTTATTTTTTGTCTTGTTGATCTATCCATTGTTGATAGTGGTGTGTTGAAGTCTCCCACTACGTATGTGTTTTCTCTGATGTCTGTTTTCAGAGAGGACAACAGTTGTCTGATATATTTTGGTGCTCCTTCGTTTGGTGAGTATATGTTAATGAGTGTTATTTCTTCTTGAAGTATTGTCCCCTTGATCATAATGTAGTGACCCTTGGGGTCTCTTTTTATCTTTTTGAGTTTGAAATCTGTTTTATCTGATATAAGTATAGCTGTTCCTGCTTTCTTTTTTGGTCCATTTGCTTGTAGGATTGTTTTCCATCCTTTAACTTTGAGCCTATTTTTATCTTTTGTAGCTAAATGTGTTTCCTGGAGACAGCAAAAGGTTGGGTTTTGTTTCTTAATCCAGGCTGCAACTCTGTGTCTTTTTATTGAAGAGTTTAGTCCATTTACATTCAGAGTTATTATTGATATGTTAACATCTGTATTTGCCATTGTGTTTGTCTTTCCTTTGATTTTATTTATTTATTCTTTTAATAACTTTTTTTTTTTTGGCCTTCTTTCATTGTTATTCGTCCCTCTGAGGTTCTGGCTTTAGGACTCCTTGTAGTATTTTTTGGAGTGGGGGTTTAGTTGCAATGAAATTCCGGAGTTTCTGTTTGTCTGGAAAGGTCCATATTCTTTCTTCAAAGAGGAAGGAGAGCTTTGCGGGATAGAGTATTCTTGGTTGGCATCTGTTTTCTTGGAGTCTGTTGACTATGTCCCTCCACTCTCTCCTTGCCCGTAGTGTTTCTTCGGAGAAGTCTGATGTCAGCCTGATTGGTTTTCCTTTGAATGTTATCTGTTTCTTCCCTCTTGCCAGCTTCATTATTTTTTCCTTGTCCTGGATTCTTGGGAGCTTTACTATTATGTGTCTTGCTGTATTTTTCCTTTCGTCGTGGAAGTTTGGTGTTCTTCTTGCTTCTTGTATATCAATTTTCAGCTCCTTCTTCACATTTGGGAAGTTCTCTTCAATTATCTCTTTGAATATTTTCTCTGTTCCTACATCTCTCTCCTCTCCTTCTGGTATTCCTATAACTCTTATATTTCCTTTCCTCATGGAGTCAGATAGTTCCCGAAGTCTTTCTTCGTTCTTTTTCCTTCGTACTTCTCTTTCCTTTTCTGTTTTGGTTCTTTTTATTTCTATGTCTTCAAGATTACTTATTCGTTCTTCCATTTCATCTATTCTGCTTTCATTGCTTTTCCCAGAATTCTTTAGTTCTTCCATTAATTCTTTGATCTCCTGCATTTCTTTTACTTCCCTCTTTAGGGACTCAATTTCTTTCTTCTGACCATTGTTTTCCCTCTCTAGGGACTCAATTGCATTCTTCTGATCGTTGATTATTTTTCCCTTATCATTGTTTTCCTTTATGACTTCTGTTAGTTTTTTAATCACGGCAATTTTAAATTCTCTTTCTGGAAGGCTCAGAAATTCTTCCAAGTTATTGTCTTTGCAATCTGGGGGCTGGCTTTCTTTTTGTGGTGTGCTTTTTCTCTGGAGAGTTGCTAGGTTGCGTGTGGTTCTTCTCTTCCCTACTGTCTGTTTTCTAATTTGCCGTATGCGTTGGGACACTGTGTAGTTGGGACTGGCCGGCATCTTGGGTGGGCTTCTCTGCTCCCCTCTGGTTCTTCCAGGAGTCATCTGTCAGTTTCAAGCAGTCTTTACTGGAGAAAGGTCCCTGTTCTAAAATGCCGATGTAGGGACACACTCCCCTGTGCGCCTGGTCTGCCCCGGCGGTGGGTTCCTGCTCCCCTCTGGGCTTGGACTGCAGGCCAGAGGGGGTCTGGCGTGGGCGAACTTCCCCCGCTCACCTCTGGCTCCTGAGGAAGCCTTCTGCAGGTAGTCTTTACTGAAGAAATGTCCCTGTTCTAAAATGGTGATGTGGGACACACTCCCTGCGTGTCTGGTCTCAGGCACACTCTTCTGTGCACTGGTCTGCCCCGGCTGTGGGTGCTCGCTCTCCCTGTGGGCTCAGACTACTTGTTCGGAAGGGGCCCGGTGTGGGCAAACTCCCCAGCTGGCCACTAGCTCCTTCAGGAGCCTCTGCTGGCTTCAAGTCGCTAGGTGGTGCCAGAGATCTCTCCTAGAGCCCTTGGGGAGCTGATTTTCCACCCCGTGGGACAGGGAGCAGAGCGGGGATGGTAGGGTACACCTCAACGGCTTTGGAGTGCTGTGTCTGCCTTGTGCCCCACCGTCGTGGGGAACCCACGCCCCTAATTTCGTGCCCCGGGTCTCTGTTCCAAAGCCCTCAGTTCCAGGACGCGGGCTGTAGCCCAGATCAGTGGGGCGGGAATGGCGCCTTTTGAATCCTGCTCCCCTGCCTGGGCGCCTTGTTCCTGCTCACTCAGGATGGGCCTCCGCCGTCTCCCCCTAATTTCGTGCCCGGGTCTCAGTTCCAAAGCCCTCAGTTCCAGGATGCGGGCTGTAGCCCAGATCAGTGGCGCGGGAATGGCGCCTTTTGAGTCCAGCTCCCTTGCCTGGGAGCTGGACTCCCAAAACCAGTAGAAGAAAAGAAATAATAAAAACCAAAGCAGAAATAAATGAAATTGAAACTAAAAAAACAATCCAAAAGATCAATGAAACCAAGAGCTGGTTCTTTGAAAAAATCAATAAAATAGACAAACCCCTAGCCAGGCTCACAAAGGAAAAAAGGGAGAAAGCACAAATAAACAGGATCATCAATGAAAGAGGAGAAATCACAACGGACACAGCAGAAATCAAAAGAATAATCAGTAACTACTATGAACAGTTATATGGAAACAAGTTCAACAATCTAGAGGAGATGGACAAATTCCTACAACTCTACAATCACCCAAAGCTAGATAAAGAAGAAATAGAACACCTAAACAGACCAATTACAATTAGCGAAATTGAAATGGTAATAAAAAACCTCCCCAAAAACAAAAGCCCAGGACCTGATGGATTTACAAATGAATTCTACCAAACATTCAGAGACGAATTAGTGCCTATCCTTCACAAACTCTTCCAAAAAATTGAGAAGGAAGGGACAATACCAAACACGTTTTATGAAGCCAACATTACACTAATACCAAAACCGAACAAGGACAACACAAAAAAGGAAAACTACAGGCCAATCTCCCTAATGAACACTGATGCAAAAATCCTCAATAAAATTTTAGCTATCAGAATCCAACAATGTATCCATAAGATAATTCACCACGACCAAGTTGGATTCATTCCAGGGGCACAAGGATGGTTTAACATCCGAAAATCAATCAACGTTATCCAACACATCAACAAAAAGAAATATAAAAACCATATGATAATATCAATAGATGCTGAGAAAGCTTTCGACAAAGTGCAACACCCATTCATGATAAAAGCCCTTGAAATTCTTGGGATACAAGGAACATACCTCAACATCATAAAGGCCATCTATGACAAGCCAACAGCCAGTATCATTCTCAATGGTGAAAAGCTGAAAGCAATTCCATTAAGATCTGGAACAAGACAAGGATGTCCACTCTCACCATTGCTTTTCAATATAATACTGGAAGTCCTAGCCAGGGCAATAAGACAAGAGAAAGACATCCAAGGAATCCAAATAGGAAAAGAAGAAGTCAAACTATCACTATTTGCAGACGATATGATATTATATATAGAGAACCCCAAAAACTCCACAGAAAAGCTAATTCAACTCATCAATCAGTTCAGTAAAGTGGCAGGATACAAAATCAACACGCAAAAGTCAGTAGCCTTCCTATACACAAACAATAAATCTGAAGAAGAAGAAATCAAAAAGACCATCCCTTTTGTTATTGAAACAAAAAAAATCAAATATTTGGGAATAAATCTAACAAAAGAGGTAAAGGACCTATACAAAGAAAACTATAAAACACTGTTAAAAGAAATAGAAGAAGACACAAAGAAATGGAGAGACATCCCCTGCTCATGGATTGGAAGAATAAACATTATTAAAATGGCCATCCTTCCAAAAGCAATATACAGATTCAATGCTATTCCAATCAAAATTTCAATGTCATTCTTCAAAGAAATAGAACAATTATTGATGAAATTCATATGGAATCACAAAAAACCCCGAATAGCCAAAGCTCTCCTGAAAAAAAAAGAAGGGAATGGAGGCATCAGACTCCCAGACTTCAAACTATACTACAAAGCCATAATCATCAAAACTGCATGGTATTGGAACAAGAACAGACATACAGACCAATGGAATCGAATAGAAAATCCAGAAATAAACCCACAGATTTATGGTCAACTAATCTTTGACAAAGGAGCAAAGAATATGCATTGGAGCAAAGAAAGTTTGTTCAATAAATGGTGCTGGGAAAACTGGGTCGCTACATGCAAAAGAATGAAGCTTGACCACCACCTCACACCATACACAAAAATCAACTCAAAATGGATTAAAGAACTAGACATAAGACCTGAAACCATAAAATATATAGAAGGAAATATAGGCGAAACACTACGTGATTTGCACATCAAAGACATCTTTACAGACACATCACCCAAAGCAGTGATAGTGAAGGCAAAGATAAACAGCTGGGACTACATCAAATTAAAGAGCTTTTGCACAGCAAAAGAGACAATAACAAAAACAAAGAGAAACCCCACCAACTGGGAGAACATTTTTGCACCCAACACTAATGATAAAGGACTGATCACAAAAATCTGCAAAGAGCTGATGAGACTCAACAACAACAAAGAAAATAATCCAGTCAAAAAATGGGCAGAAGAGCTTAAAAGAAACTTCTCTGAAGAGGAAATGCAAATGGCCAACAGGCATATGAAAAAATGTTCAACATCACTTGTCATCAGGGAAATGCAAATCAAAACTACCATGAGATACCATCTTACACCAGTGAGAATGGCACATATTAAAAAAACTAGCAACAACAAATGTTGGCGAGGGTGTGGAGAAAAAGGAACTCTTCTGCACTGTTGGTGGGAGTGCAAACTGGTCCAACCACTGTGGAAAGCTGTGTGGAGATTTCTGGACCTACTAAACATAGAGCTTCCATATGATCCAGCAATTCCACTCCTAGGTATTTACCCAAAGGACACAGAAACATCAATTCCAAAGAACACCTGCACCCCTATGTTTATAGCAGCACTGTTTACAATAGCTAAGCTTTGGAAACAACCCAAATGCCCAAAAATAGATGACTGGATCAAGAAGATGTGGTACATATATACCATGGAATATTACTCAGCATTCAAAAAAGATAAACACATGCAATTTGCAGCAACATGGATGGCGCTGGAAGGGATCATGCTCAGCGAAATAAGCCAAAAAGAAAAAGAAAAATACCGGATGGTCTCACTCATAGCAGGAATCTAGAAAACTTAAATAAGGGACCAGGAAAATGAATAACTATAAGATAGTGAAAATCAAAATCAACAAAAAACTATGAACCAGAGACACTTTTAGGGGGGCGGGAGGGGAGGGATTGGGGTCAGAATGGGGGGGCTGCAATTGTATGGGGAATATAACAATAAAATTTATTTAAAAAAAAAAAAATAAAATAAAAAGCTCCTGGGCGATGAATGGGCACCCGGAGGGCCCCCAGGTACGGGGGAGGGGAGGGACCAGGGCCCACGGGAGGCGGGGTGCAGGGGGGAAGGAAGAAATAGAACGCTACATAAATGAACCCCCCCAAAGGTTAACAGACCTGAACACAATTGTTGATGGGAAGCAGACAGCAATTTGGCTTTAAAATCTTGTTTCAAATTCAGAAAGCCCAGTAGGCAACTGAAGCCACAGGCACATCCCGGGGATTCCCGGCCAGGAAAGCCTGGTGCTAACTGTCAGCGCCTGATCATTATCAGCTGTTGCCAATTAAACTGAGAGGTTCGCTTCTTACTGTCCGTTTCCCTGGGGGCAGGAACACAGAAGGGGGATCTACCTTCTCTTGAAAGAAGTGCCCCTTGCCCGCAGCCATCTGGGGCCTCTGGTCCACGGCAGTGGCCTCGTAGCCACGCCAAGAATGAAGTACTCAGCTCATTTCCACCTTAGAGTTGAATAAACTGAGTCACAAAAAGACTGAGTAACATCTCCTGGACTGTGACGGTGGAAATGAGAACCCATGAGGTGTGTCTCCAGGGTCTGAACTTATTTGTTCCCTGAGCCCTTCTTCACACTTCTCTTGTCTCTGCCTCTCCAGCCAAGATACCAGAATGTTGAATTTTAGTTCCTCCTCCTCACATGACTGTTTCCACCCTCGCTGCACCATAGAATCGCTTGGGGGGCGGGGGGGTTGAAAACAGTGAGGTATCACTGGGGGGCAAGACTGTGTTCACTCACAGGGCCTCTGGGTGTGAGTGGGGACGGTGGCAGTTGGGGAGAGCACACGCCAGCTGAGTTCTCTCTTGGAAGCATTTCCCCTTGAGGCTTGAGTTCAGTTTTTAGGTTTCATCAAAGGGAATACATGTGCAATTCCTTTGTGAGAACTTTCATTCTGCAGTACGTTGCGGGCTTCTGTGGTGTGAGATAGCTTAGGGGGTTCAGCTTGCCTGAGTGCTCTCGGCAGAGCTGCTGTGGAAGGAGAAAGCACTGGCGGGGAGCTGACTGGGTGCGGAGCTCAGGACTCACCCAGTCAAGGTACTGGATGTGGTCATGGGATGATGAACTCCTGGCCCCACTTAGCCCAACTCAGAGGCTTCATGGAGAATTTCAAGGAGTGTTCTGTGGCCTTGAAGTGCTGAGCTACCCGTGCCTCTGGTCTGTAACCGTCCCCACAGAGACGGGGCTGGCGCTGACGCAGTGGTGGACATCAGTGTCATTGGCACTTCCCCCCCATGACCTCGCCAAGCCAGGGCAACGGCACACTGGAGCAACCAAGCACGGGGTGAGGGATCTTGTGTCACCCGCAGGCCGCAGACGGAGCGCACTATGTCAGTGAGGAGAGAGGATGCGTGGGGATGAGCTGTGTGGAAGGAGCTGCTGGGAGAGACTCTGAGTTGGGCTAAAACTTCAGCCCACGTGCCGCGGAGCGCAGACCTAAACAGGTGTCTACAGCTGCATAAGGACAAGCAGAACTTCAGCTCACCCGACTTTCTTAGCAACATGGTTTACTCACATCTTTACAAATCCATTGCAAACTTTAATTTCTTACAAAAATTTGCATACTCCCAGCATCAGTTCAGTATTCCCAGACCATTTGACTACCTTGGCGACGTCACCCTTTCCCTGTAAAATTATGGTTATTCTTAATTATTTCTAACTTGCATATTAAAAGATTCTGAGAGTATTTTTCTCCTAGATTTCGTTATCTGATGTAAAATCTAGCTAAAGTTTTCTCCACTTTGGTTTTTGGACTACCGTTTCCTTGGTTTGAGAAACTTCTTTAGTGACACTGAGTGCTCTGTACAATCTGACTCCTCCTATGTGCCACAGAATGGCTCTGGGAATAAGGGTTCTGTTGGCTTTTAATTGAATCGCTTCTGTGTGAATTGCCTGTTAATCCTCAAGCACATTCATCGCTCACATCCTGGGTTAGCAGTGACTCGTTCACTGAGCTTTGTTGTACATACGTGACTGGTGCTTGGCTGAATATTTGTTCACATGGATGACACTCCCAGGCGGTCTGACCTGTGTCAATCCTCTAGTACGTTTCAAACGTACAACTGCTGCTGAAGACAACCTCGTTCTTTCTATGTACAGTAGGAGTTCTCTCAGGTCATCGAAGGTCAGACCAATGACTGAAGGTTTTGATGTCATACGTGTTTATTCACGGCCACATACATGTGCATATGTCAAGTTAGGAAGACTAGAGGATCTTCCACATCAGTTGCAGTATCCCTTCAGTGTATGAGTCTTCTGGTGTGTTTCAACATTAAAGCTATGGTTGCCGTCTCTTAAATATAATGAATCATCATTGTATGTCATCTCAGGTCAGAATATTCACTAAAAGCACTCATGTTCTCTCCACTGTGGATTCCCTCATGTCGTCTAAGGGCAGAACACTGACTGAAGGATTTCCCACATTGATGACATTCATATGGTTTCTCTCCAGTGTGAGTTCCCCCGTGTCGTCGAAGGGCAGAACACTTACTGAAGGCTTTCCCACACAGGTGACATCCACACGGTTGTTCTCCAGTGTGCGTTCTTGCATGCTGCCTGAGGTTAGAGGACTGACTGAAGGCTTTCCCGCACAGGGGACATTCATACGGTTTCTCTCCAGTGTGAGTCAGATTGTGCTTTCTAAGGTCAGAGCTTTGAATGAAGGCATTCCCACAGATGCGGCATTCCTAAGGTTTCTCTCTAGCGTGAGTCATCTCGTGCCGTCTCAGACTGGAGCAGGTACTGAAGGCTTTCCCGCACAGATGGCATTCACAGGCTTTACCTTGACTGGGAATGTGCTTATGCTGATGAAGGCATGGCCGGCCACCAAGGGATTTCCGACACTGCTTGCTGATACAGGGTTTCTTTTCTGTGGGAGCCGATAAATGTTCATTCAGTGTGGAGCACTATGGGGAATCTCCCATACTGTTACATTCAGAGGGAATCTGCTTTTGGGAAGGAGAGGAAAGGCTATTAATGGTTTTCCATATACATCCATACATTCATTATTTTATATATATATATATATATATATATATATATATAATCATTTAGTGATGCCCTTCAATTAAAATCATTCCAGTGTTAATTCTTAACGAGTTGCATTTCCCTCCTGCACACGTTTTTGCAGCATCCTAACTGCAGCTTGTAGACTGATTTTGAAGGCGTCATTGTGTTTCAAAGAATAGGCAAAGGGGCCTCCCCAGTGGCCCAGTGGTTGAGCGCTGGGTTGCGAAGCTGCCCTTAGCCTCTGCTGCGCCGGTTCCATCCCCGGCTGCTCCCCGGCCACCGGAGGAGGGTCCCACATGGCGCGCAGACCTCTCCTGCCGCCCGCTGCTCCCCTCAGCAGTGTCCTTCGGTCCTTCTTCCTGCTCTGCTCCCCGCTCTGGCTCTGGTGGATTCTCTCACCCTCCCGCGCTTCTGACTGTACCAATGCTTGTATAAATAAATAAATAAATCTTTAAAGAAAAAAAACTAGGCAAAGACTAGGCATAGGAACAGTGTGTAGTTTTCCATATTTTTTTAATATCTCGGGTTATAATTTTGAGCTCATTAATTTTTTCACTAAACTCATACTATCCAAAACGTTTTGCTGAGAGTTAAATCTCAACTTAATGTACTTTAGGATAATAGATTCACTTATTAACATACTACTGCCATGTCTCTAATTTGAATGATTAGTGTCACTCCCCATGTGACTTACCATTGCCTTGATGGTAGATGCGTCCTTCCTGCTGATATGGACTCTCCTGGGTTCTAAAAAGGTCCCGGGGTTGGAACAAGACAAAACCTGCAGGCTGTGGATCTGCCCTGTAGATCTCAGACACTGTAGATCTGAGCATCTGGTCAGGAGGGCAGGGAAGGGCAGGCGATCGCCGGGGGTGGGGGGCGGGGGGACTTGGTGGCGCCCCCCCACCCCAGCAGGGCTGGTGGCAGAACAATGGGGAGGGGCATGGATGCTGCCCCCGCCTCCTCCTGCCCCTCCCCCAACTCCATTTCAGACCAGTGCATGGGAACAGGCTCGGCTCTCCTCAGCCCAGTCTGAGCTCCCTCTGGCCGGCACGGAGCAGGCTGCTGCCTGTTCCAAACGTGCAAACGCCAGCTTTTCTGACACACGCGGAGACGTTCCCATCGGCTCTGCAGAGCACGCTGACGGCCCAGCGTTTTCCTGTATCATCTCTGTGCCCCAAAGAGGCGCAGCACAGACACCAGCACACGGGGCCTATCCTCCCAGGGAGCCAACGGCCGTCTCCCACGGGACTGTTCCCCGGGAGACGTGGAACATTGTCATCGACTGGAAAGATTTGTTCATTGGGATTAGGAAGCACATTGTCTCCTTCTGCTTCTATGCACCCCAGACACGGCCATGGCAGGGGGCGGGGGTTCGGTTCTGCTCATTGAGGACAAGCGTGGGCACGGCCTGGTGCACTCAGCCCTCACTGCTCGGGTGACATCTGCCCCGTCTCACTTCTAAATCCATCCCCTGTGTCAGGAGCCCTGGGGGGTGGATGGTTGAGCTTGGCCCCAAGGACGTGATTTCGCCTTCCAGTAATGATTCACCAGCTGACTGAGGGCTCTGCTCTGTGCCCTCAGCCAGGGGAGCGATTCACAGGCAGCTGAAGTGTGTGTGGATGGACGGCTGCTGCGAGGCGGAGTGCCTTTCCTTTGAGGTGAAGGTCGGGGGCTGCAGAAGAGTATTTGCGCTGCTCTGCGGCAAAAGAAAGAGTAAAAATTGATGCTGAGCAGCAGTTATGGACATGAAGGTGCCATGGTGCCCCGGACTCGGCTCCACGCAGGCGCCTCCCTGCCCGGCCTCCAGCACCGCTTTCTGGGTTCTCTGACGCCGACTGTCCCCTTGGGAGGCCGTGAGCGTCCGCTGGCCTCTGCAGCCCCAGCACCTGGAATCAGGTGGAGGAAGTGGGTGACTCACAGATAAAACAGAGGAGATGGCGCCCTCGGCCTGGGCCCACAGGCGCTGGGGCTACATCAGCCCGGCTCACACAGATGCCTGGACTTGGGGCCAAGATCCTGGTCTCTGGGGTAGCAGGACACCCAGTTTACTGCGCCTCAGGGTGCCACTGGCCCACACTCCTCTCTGCGGTACAGACGGGCGCACTGAGAACACCGTCACCCCCGAGCATCAGGTCCCACGAGGACATGGCCTGTGCTGTCACACTAACACTGCCAGGTGCCTGCTCAGCAGGCCGGGTCCCAACCCGACCCCACCCCCGTCCGGGCCCAGGCCAAGGAGGTCACAGCTGTCACTGTGTTATGGAGAGAAAGTCTGCATAACAGAGAAGAAGTGTTACTAACACAACACAACCAGAAGGACGCAAGGGTCGCCATGCCAACGGTAAGTGGGTGTGAGTCCTAATCATTCAAACTGCAGATCCGGCAATAAGGTAAGGTGCCTGCAGGAGTGTAATGGAGTTGGAATTAAGCACTTTCTGGGGAAAAGTTTGGTAGTTTGAAATCAGTGAATAAATTAAGCTCAAAATAAATGAGCTCAAGGCAAAACCTCAGTTCTAAAAATACAGTCAACTGCATCAACATTTCTCATGGTAGGAATATGATATCTCAAAGGATAATATTGTCTGCCTGCAGGTGAGTGACCCAGTACGAGTGCGAGACGAGCCCTAGAGACTGTCACGCCCAGGTTGCTAGTGGACAAATGAAGGCAAGGACATAGGCTGGCAAACCATTAAGAGTCTTTTTTCTCTTCTCCCAAACAGCCACGTCTCACTCCAGAGGCTCCCGTTGGACACATTGACGTGGGTGACGAGTTTACTCACAGAGCTGAGTTCAATCAACGTGTTTTAATTCGCGTGGGACAGAAGCCTCATATCACAACAGGGCAGGAAAATCACTCAGCAAGGACCTGTCCTTTCAACCACACAAACAAATTCACACTAGAGGAAAATTACGTGAGTGCCATGAGTATGGGGAGCTCCTTCGTCCTTACCTTCACCTCAAGAAACACAAGACAACGCACACTCTCGGGGCCCAGACCTGGGGCCCAGACCTGAACATCCGGGTTCTTGCCTGAAGCAGGTACTGAATGTTAGCTCCAGTGAAGGTTTCAAGTTTCCTATTGTGATGACTCACCCCTTCCCCCTGCTTGCTCCTGTGGCTTGTTTCCATTGGTGGTTTCTCCTTGTTCGAGATAATGAGAGACCTCCTCCTCTGAACCCTATATAACCTTGTACACATTCCTGAATAAATGAGACTGGCGATGATCCTGGCTTTGTCTCCACTCCTCACGTACCCCTGTCCCATACCAAGCCCCTGCTTCCTCTCCCAGGTATCGTGTTGATTTGCCCGGCTGGCCGGGACATTTGGCGCCCAGCGTGTGGCCCGGGTACGAGGAAGAACTTACAGAGGGAGAAGACGCCCGAAAAGGAAGCTAGCTAGCTCAGGAGGAAGCCTTACCAACGTGGGACCCTGCTACTTCGTGGATAAGGTAAGCTCAGGTACAGCGTCTGAATCATGGGACAGGCAATAAGCCAGCATGAAATATATGTGAAGCAATTAAAAGAGGCACTTAGGACGCGAGGAGTCAGGGTCACAAAAAAGGATCTACTCCACTTTTTTGATTTTGTTCAAGACCTGTGTCCTTGGTTCCCTCAAAAGGGCACAATAAATCAAAAAAGATGGAAAAGGATGGGGGAAACAGAACAACTGCTTAGAAGTGCTTCCCCTGCACGGCAGGGGCCCCAGCCCCCAAAGATCACCTTGAGGACTTAATTCCGTTTCACAGTGATGCGGAGGACAATCCATCCAAAGAAGAACAAAAAGAACCCTTAGAGAAAAATGAAAGGCCTCTCCCGACCGGCCCAAAATAGAAAAGAAAAACAGAATTTATCATTCTTTGAGCAAGTTTACTTCTGTGGCTACAAACCCTCCTTGCTCCTCTGAAGTAGAGGATGGAGTTTTTCCACTGCCTAACTCGAAAAGCGAAATGAAAGTTGCTTTGCAACCTCGCCCCACTATCGCAAAAGGGGAGGATCCTGAGGCGGGCGAAGCAGATTGGAGCAACCTCGAGGAGGAGGCCGCACGTTACAATCCCCACTCTCCTCCTTACTACACGGCTGCTGTTGCCTCTGCGCCCTCACAACTCGCTGACCCTAATCTCGACCTTAAAACCAAAATCGCCCACCTTGAGGAGCGCATGCGCCTACAGGCTCGTATCATAAACTTTCCCTTCAACTTCAATAGATCCGATTAACTTCTTCATCCACCTCAGATCCCGCTCCGCCATTACGGGGGAGCGGTGATGCTGAGGCCACTTCAAAGCCGCCGTTACGGGGCGGGCTTGAAGCCGACCTCACCTTAAAGCCGCCGTTATGGGGCGGAGTTGACGCAGACTCCATTTTATCTCCTCCCCCCACGGCTCCCGCCACTCTGTAGGCTTTCCCACCTCCCAAAAAGCCCTTTTCCGTGGCTTCTGTCTTTCCTGTTATCGAAGCTCCAGATGTTCAAGGCCACCTCCACCGCTATCACCAGCCACATAATTTTCAACATTTAAAGGAATTAAAAACCGCTGTTATCCAGTATGGTGCTAGTGCCCCTTTCACTCTCACAATTCTTGATTCTATCGCAGAAGGGTGGCTCACTCCCCTAGATTGGCAAACTTTAGTAAAGGCTGCCCTTGACGGCGGAGATCATCTACTTTGGAGAACTGAATTTCAGGATCTCTGTAGGGACCTGGCCCGAGAAAATAAAGGGGCTGGAAACCCATGGACTTTTGAAATGCTCACAGGCTCTGGGGATTTCGCTACGTCGGAAGCTCAACTTGTGGCTGATCCCGGCCTTTTTGCTCAAATCTCTTCTGCAGCCACCAGAGCATGGTGCAAACTTCCTGCCAAAAACAATACTGGAATCCCACTGATTGAAATAAGACAGGGTACTGGGGAGTCCTTCTCTGATTTTGTTGACCGTCTACAGATTGCAGCAGAGCGCTCCCTAGGCTCCACCGCTGCCACTGCTGACCTGGTGAATCAGTTGGCTTTTGAACATGCCACTCTGGCTTGCCAAGCGGCTATCAGGCCCATGAAAAGACAGACCTCGGATGTTTCTGACTACATCCGCATTTGTGCTGACATTGACCCTTCATATCAACAGGGTTTGGCCATGGCGGCAGCATTTAGTGGTCAGACTGTGGCTAATTATATTAAGTCAAAAACAGATCCCTCGCGGAATTGTTACAAGTGTGGCAAACCTGGCCATTTTTCAAAGGCTTGTCCTTTGAACCCCTCACAAGCCCAGCAAAAGGTCCCTGGGCTGTGCCCCCGCTGTAAGCGCCGCAAACACTGGGCACGAGACTGTAGGTCAAAAACAGACACTCAGGGACAACAATTCCCGTCCCAGTCGGGAAACGAGAAGAGGGGCCAGCCCCAGGCCCCGAAACAACCTCTTGGGGCAATCCCCTTTGTTCCAGCGACACCCACAAATCCTTTTCAAAACTCCGCAGAGCAACACCAGGAAGTGCAGGATTGGACCTCTGTGCCACCTCCAATACAATATTGACCCCTGATATGGGGCCCCAGGTCTTAAGGACAGGGATTCATGGCCCCCTACCACAGGGTATGTTTGGCCTTATCATCGGCAGAGGCAGTGTGGCTTTACACGGTCTTAAGATTTTCCCGGGTGTTGTTGATAATGACTTTAAAGGTGAAACCTCTAGACATGTTATTGCACACCTGCTCCACTATTTCTCCATTTTGGGGATCCCAAAATGTATTAAAACTGATAATGGCCCATGCTACACTGCAAAAGCCTTCAAAAATTTTTGCTCTCCCCTGTCCATTCACCACACCACGAGCATCCCTTATAATCCCCAAGGACAAGGCATAGTTGAGCGTGCCCATCTTTCGTTAAAAACCACCATCCAAAAGATTTTACATGGTTCCTGGTACCCCTCTAAAGGTAACCCCCGCAACATGCTAAACCATGCTCTGTTCATCCTCAATTTCTTGAGGCTTGACGCTCAGGCGAAAAGTGCGGCCGATCGTTTCTGGCATACGGAAACGCAAAATCATTTAGCAATGGTAAAATGGAAGGACCCTTTGGACAATACTTGGTACGGCCCTGACCCAGTTCTGATCTGGGGAAGGGGATCTGTATGTGTCTTCTCACAGACTCATGATGCAGCCCAATGGTTGCCTGAACGGCTTGTCAGACAAATTGATCACAAGCACCAACCCAGGGACACTCAACCTCCCTTAGGTATCTTTTACTTTTGATTTGTTACAGTATGGTGACCGCTTCCTGGCTCATCCTCTGTGCTGAGGGGCTACTTTTCTCCTCGGCCTTCGCCGGCTTCGAGACACAGGCCAATTGATGTCCTTGACTAAAGCACTGTACAGAGAAATGCTGTTTCTACGCCAACAAATCAGGAATCGTCCACAATAAAATCCGACAGTTACAAGATGACCTGGAAAGAAGACGCCAGGAACTAGCTGAAAATCCACTCTGGACTGGTCTCAATGGACTCTTACCCTACCTTCTTCCCCTCATGGGTCCCCTATTAACCATTTTGATGTTGGTTGTGGTAGGTCCTTACCTTATTAACAAAATAATCACCTTTGTAAGACAACAGATTCAGGCCCTTCAGGCAAAACCCATTCAGGTACATTACCATAAGTTGGAGATGCGACATAAGGGAGGCTCTTACTCAGACCTATGCTCAGTCTGAAGAAATAAGACCCCCTTCCCCTGTGCGATGGACTGGTCAGCCAATGACGGGTAAGATCGGGGGCAGACTCAAAATGGCTTGAGGTGCTAAATCTCCACAAGTCTGTGACTCCCCACGACCTAAGACAGGCGCAGTCCCCGAGGGGTTTTTGTCTTTTTGCTCTCTCATTAGAAATAATAGAAAAGGAGGATCTGTCGGGGCCCAGACCTGGGGCCCAGACCTGAACATCCGGGTTCTTGCCTGAAGCAGGTACTGAATGTTAGCTCCAGTGAAGGTTTCAAGTTTCCTATTGTGATGACTCACCCCTTCCCCCTGCTTGCTCCTTGTGGCTTGTTTCCATTGGTGGTCTCTCCTTGTTTGAGATAACGAGAGACCTCCTCCTCTGAACCCTATATAACATTGTACACATTCCTGAATAAACGAGACTGGTGATGATCCTGGCTTTGTCTCCACTCCTCGCTTACCCCTTTCCCATACCAAGCCCCTGCTTCCTCCCCCGGGTACCGCGTTGATTTGCGCGGCTGGCCCGGACAGCACACTGCAGAAAAAACATGTAACTGTCATTGAGGTGGGCACAAAGGTTTGCAAAGCTCTGAACTTAGAAGCCTCAATAACACCCAGACTCGACGACGAGGTAGCGGACCACACGCACGCCATTCGCGTGAGAAAGTGTTGAGCCACAGCTCTCACCGTGAACAGCAAGAGAAAACTCACACTGTGGAGAAACCCTCTAAATGCCGCGCATGTGAGAAGGCGTTCAGTCATTTTTCTTACCTTAGAAGCCACGAAAAAATCCGCCCTGCAGAGAAGCAGGATGCCTGTCCACAGGGCGGGAAATCCTTCAGCCAAAGCTCTGGCCTTAGCCAGCACAACAGAATTCATAGTGGAGAAACACCACACAAGCGTCTGCTCTGCGGGGAGGCCTTCCATCACGGCTCTGAGCTCCGGCGCCCCGGCAGAACACACGCAGGCGAGAAACCCCACGAGGGCCGCCGCTGCGGGAAAGCCTTCAGTCCATGCGCTCACCTTAGAAGCCATGAGAGACCCACCCTGCAGAGCGGCTGCACGCGTGTCCGCTGGGCGGAAGAGACTTCAGCCACCGCTCCTCCCTTCGGCGACACCAGGGGACCCAGCCCTGAAGGGAGAGTCTCGCAGGCCTGCAGGAGGTCACCTGCCTGGTGGACAGTGCGTGATAAAGCAGAAGCAAAATCCAGTCCCAGCAGGAATATTTAACCCTGTCCCGACCCGCGGGATTCGTAGGCACGGAATGAGAAGGGCTGAGGATTGAAATGAGGGGCTTGACAACTTGACGCTAGCGTTTGCTTCTTTATTTTTCCTTTATCCTTTTCCTACTTTTACATGTCTTTCTTTTCCCTGACTTTCTTACTTCCCTGGCCTTCTCTCTGCTCCTCTCGCAGTAACCCTTGCCGTATCTCCTTACAGTCTCTTCACAGTCCCTTCTCCCTCTTTTTCGGTTCCTCTCTTACACCCCGGTAACTCCTCCCATCATGCCTCTCAGTCTCGCGTGATTTACAGGAGAACGCAGGGGTCTCTCCGAAGGCGAAAAACCTAATTCATCGAGCACATGTGCAACATGGCGCATGCTCCAGGCGGCTCCAGACATAACCCTCCAAGGGCTCTCACACTGCATGAAACAGCACTGCAGTCCTAGGGTGAACAGGGAGGATCCTCCCACCCCCAAACTCTGCCGTCAAGAGGTCAAGTTTGAAGGTGAGTTCTCCCAGGTCAGAGCAGTGACTGGTGGTTTCGCACATGCACAGATGTGCTGTCAGGGTGCAGCTCGCCAACCTGACATCGCAGGTGCAGGCACGCCTCAAGCAGAGCTGTGGGGACGGTGTCACCAGCAGCTCCAAACTTTGACATGTCTGGAGGACTTGTGCAGGGAGCACCTCTTTCTTCTAAAATTGTTTCCATCCTGGGCAAGCTCCGCTCGGGAGAAACGCTAGTCTCACAATCACTGTGAACGAAGATTCAGCCACCTACCAGCCTGAGGAGCTCAAGAAAATCCATCGAAGGTGCAAAAGTTCAAACAGCAAGAAGAAGATAAAACACCTCGGGGTATAAAAGAGTCTTTGAAGCAGGACCAAGAGTCCTGACAGACAGTTCAGACTGGGGAACTGTTCAGTGTAAGAGCAACAGAAATTCTTGATTCACGGAGCATCTCTGACAGGAGTCTGGGTGAGGCGATTCCAAACACCCCCGGTGTCATGGAGGAAGGGAAATCTGAAGGAATTCCTTACATTTGGTCAACACTGAGATTCTAACAACGAGGTAGCAAACCTAAAAGCAGCATGGAAAACTCTCCAGCGAGATTGCACGTAGGAAAAAAGGAAACAGTGAGATTTTGAGAAAATACCCATTCAGGGAAATGTGGCTTAATAATGTGTAGCAGAAGGCAGTGGCTGAGGATGTTGAATGTAGAAATTTGTAGGAAATTGAACCTTTTCAAAACAATGCAAGCTGTTGCAAATGCAGCTCACGGCTGGCGTGAGGTCATCGCTGGGCAACCCCTCTGTGAGGCTTCCTCCCCAGGAGACGCGCAGCCCTTGCTGCATCTCTCCTTCCTCCAAACCCGCGTCCACCCTTAGCAGCCCGGCCCTCCTCCGGCGCCCCGCCGCCCCCTCTCACTCTCCAAGCCTTAGAGGCAATTTTTAGCCCATCAGGCCAGGGGCAACATTCACCAAGTCTTGTTTAAAGATGTTGGTGGCACCTGAGCATCTGTCTCCGGCCCTGGGGGCAGCCTGGAGCCACCTCAAAGAGCAGCACCGTGTTCCCGGCCTGAGAAAGCTCTTTGGCTTCGGTCCCGCTTCTGACTGGAGATAAATGGAGGCAGAGTCACTTCTAAGGCCACACGTCATATCTCGCTCAGGGAGCCCTGCCTGGCCGAGCCACAGAGGCGGTGCCCCGCGCAGTCCTGCAAATTGTACTCAACTAAGACAAAGCCCCCAAACTACCAGCTCCCTGGGAGTGGCTGGAAATGACACACACAGTGGCAAGGCCCAAGGGGGCTCGTGGGAATCGCTCTCCTGGAGGAGCTGCAACCTCAGGGCGGGTGGGGGTGGGGAGCACCAAGGATGCTGAAGGGCTGCCTCGGGGCAGGACCCTTGACACCTTTCTGGGGGCGTGGTCACCCCAACTCTGCACCTGGGCAGGGACCCCGAGGGGGAGGAGCTCTGGGCCTGAGTGCCCTGGGCTTGGGCGAGGGAGGGTCTCCTGGCTTCCCTGTGGGGTGAAGCAGAATCGGGTCCAGCCTGGGCTTCACTGTGTGAATCTGGGGGAGTCCCTGGGGTGGGCCCAGGGTGTGCGGTGGGCGCCCTGCCCGGCGCCCCACCCTGCGCTGACATGTGGCCGGGGTGGTGGTGGCCGAGGGATCGTCGGGCACCTTCCCCCGCTTGTTTTGACCTGAACACGAATCCGTTTCCTGCTCTTTGTAAAGTCTTTGAAAGTGAAATTTGTGTCGGGCTTTACCTTCCACTCGTCGCGAGTGCGTTTGCACACATCCCCCCACACACACTCATTTGCACACAAGAGTGTGTTACTGAGCATGAAGTGGAGCTTGTGGGACACCGTCTTACTAGAATCCAGGCCCCCAGTTGGAGGCTGCCCGGTGCCGGCCGCCCCACAGGCTGGGCAGGGGAAGGACAGGGCGGCTCCCACAGCAGCGGCTCCAGCTCTCTGGAGGCCGAGGGGGCTGCCAGCTCATGGGTGAGCCCCAGCGCACGCCGGGGAATCCTCAGGGTCTGTCCCCCACCCTGTCACGGGGACCCCGTGGCTCAGGATGTCGGGGCTGAGGAGCCGCGGGCAGGGAAGGGGCCGGACGCCAGCAGGGCGCAGCCATCTTCGGCTGCAGCAGGACAGCCTGGCTCCAGCTGGCCCGCTCTGAGCTCCGGGCCGGGCGAGTGAGGACACAGCGCCCCCTCTTCCCCAGGGCCCTGCATTTCGTCGGCTCCTCATGCCCAGGGCCTGTAATAGCGACTGGTCGCCTCCCTCACCCACCACCCCCGCAGCACAGTGGGCGATGGAAGAGGAAAGTCAGGGGACACACCTGGGCCCACCGAACATTGCCCCATCCCCAGCGACCCCCCTCTCTAAATACCTGCAGGCCCGGCCCGAGCCTCCTTTATCGCCCCTGGCCCCGCCCACCCAGAAGCCCTGCATCGCCCCACACCGGGTAGCTGTCCTGCTGGGCAGCGCTGGGCGTGGCCCCTCCGGACCCGCATCTCCTGGGGAGTCCTACGCCTGGTGACCCTCTCCGTGGACACCCACGACCTACGCAGTTCTCGGAGTCCAGGGCGACCCGAGAAAGCGCCGTGGGGCCTGGGCTGACCTCTGGCTTCACCCCCCGACGGTCATGAGGCGCCTGCTGGGATGGGCGCCGAAGGGCCCCCCCGGGAGCCCTGTGGTGAGGGGGACACGCTCCGGATTCCTGAGGGCTCGCGGCTCTAGTGGCGGGGTTCGCAGTGGGGCTGGGCTGAGCCGACAATGCTTCCCCCAAGGGAAGCCCGAGAGGACGCGGGGCCTCGTCCAGATTTAACGATGATCGGGTCATTCATGTTCTGAAGCCTCGATAGTTCAAAGTGACCCACTGCCAGGGGTGCGGACCAGGGCCGCCTGCCCACCCCCTTCCTTCATGTGAGCACCCACGGGGGACAGCCCGGCCACAGCTCCCCCAAACCCGAGCCTTCCACGGAACGATGGCAGCCCAGCCCCCTCCATGCACCCCCAGCCACATCCCGGTCCTGTGGGCGAGATCCCGGGGGCCACTCCCCGAAGCAGGTGCCAGAGGTCATGCCCTGGGGCCTCTCCAGGGAGCCCTAGGCCTCCCTCCCTCAATCACTGCCCCTCACCCCTGGGGCGGGGGTTGTGGCTCCAGGCGACCCCCGGGGCCATGTGGCCACACCCAGCACCTCCGGCTGCAGGGGCCTCTCGGGGCCCGCGGTGGACACTGAGTGGATCCTGTCTGTCCCGGCCAGCGCCTGCCCCACTGTGAGGATGGCGGGGCCCGAGGGGCTCTGTCTCCCCAACAACAGTTCTGCATCTTCCCACCTCGCAGGCCCAGGCCAGGCCCTCGGCTCGGCGTCCGGACCTCCTGGGACCCGATCAGAGAAATCTCGTCACGTCTGTCTTGAGCTGTGCAGCTTCCCTTGAAGATATTTTTTAATCCCGAATCCTTGGGAATGAATGATGTAGCTGCCTGTGTCCATCCCGCGGGCTGCTCCTGAGTGCAGCGGGGCCTCCTGCAGCTCCCCGAGAGTCTGCTCCTGCACTTTGCGCCCCGGTCAGAGGAGTCACCCCAGCCCCACCAGGTGTCCAGAGCCACCTCCGGGCTTCTCTGATTCTCTCCTGTCCCTGCCAGCTCGTGCTGATGCTGCTCTGACATGCGGGGGCAGGTGGGGTGGCGCCAGTGGAGGGTCCGAGCCGCTGTTTGTCATCCCCAGCCCTATTCGGGTCCCAAGCCCAGGACGCTGAGGGGGTCGGAGGGGGCCTGATGGCTGTCCCTGTCCAGCCGTAGGCAGCTGGGGTGCGAGGTGCCTCGTCAGGCCCCACCTGTGCCAGGTCCGGGCCCGGTAGATGGGAGGCGGGGAGGGGTACCCAGCGCTGGACTCCCAGGTGTGATGCCAGCCTGGAAGGGCCACCCCAGCGCTGCCCAGCATGCCGGTGACCCTGGGTGGCGGGGCCAGGGGCTATAAAACGGGCCCGGGCTGGGCCTGAAGGTCATTCGGAGCCGGCGGTCCCGACACGTGCATCGTCCAGCGGCTCTTCGTGACCCCGGCAGGGTAGACTGTGGACCTCGCCCCCGACTCGGAGCTTCGGCCTCAAGACTGGACGCTCTCGCAGCCTCTGGACCAGGTGCGGGGGCCCGGGAGCGCTGACCTGCCTCCCCGCCTAGAAGCCGTTCCACCCTAGACAGGGCAGAGCCTTGGCCTGGGCGCAGGTGGCCACACAGCACACTCAGCCTTGTCCTAGGATGAGTTTTACTGCAATGCTACTTAGCTGTCCCCAAAGGAAAGCTGTTCTGTATCTGAGACAGGGCAAGCTAGGGTTATTAGGCAGTTTTAGGGACAGTGCAGGAGGGGACCTCTGAAGAATTTAGGGAGGCTTCAGAGATAAGGACAACCAAAGAAATAGAACCAATTCCATTAGGAAAACAAACAGCCCAGGACCACGAATAATATTAATACTGTTAATGCTGGTCCTGGTTTTCTTCAGGTGATAAAGTGAGGTGGAGACTGGAGAAATGGAGAGTGGTTTAATTTATGGACGCATTAGAAGGGCAGCTGTTTAACTTCAATGCAGGGATGCCCACCCAGAGGACTGGGCCATACATTTAAAGGTGCAACTAATGGGGAAAGAGAAAGCTGTTAGATAAGGAATGTGAAGATCCCCACTCAGTAGCAAATTGAGTGAGACAGGCGAAAACTAACCAATCACAAAGAGACTGGTGAAGTTTTAGAATAATGAGGGGAAAAAGGTCTATATTCCCTAAGACACGACTCTACTTTGGCTTCCTTGCCCCTCCCAGGCCTGGTTCCCTGGCCTGGGACTCCTACTTTATTTCTGCTCTTTATCTCCTCAATAAACTTTTTCTTTCTCAAAACAAACCTGCCTCTTCTTGATTGTTTGCCTGAGCGTCTGCGAAGTTCCTGCTGTGGCTTCGTGAGACACCAACCCATGGGGGTCTAGCAGCTGGGGCTCAGCACTGACCTGCAGCCTGGGATCCGTTCCTGGCTGGGAGACTAGGCCTGACAATTCCGGCATCATTTTGGGGGCTCGTCCAGGATCTCACAAGATTTAAGGTAAGTGAGCCGAGAGGCACAAATTTTTTCTGTCTTCATCTTGTCCTAAACTCTTTTTGCTAAACATCTTCTTTTTCTTGGAGTCATCAAAGAGGCCATAAAAAGGGCACAGGACAGTCAGTAAATGCCAAAGGGCGACTGCCTTAAAGACTCCTGTGAAAGGATAAACTGGTGACCAGACCAGGTAAGGGGACTAGCCCATCTGCCAGTCAAAGAATAAAAGTCTGGTTGTCGTCGAATGAGGGACTCCGGTCTCTGAAGAGCTAGGCACACGTCATGTAGAGGCCGTCCGGGAGCTGCACATAAGGGGCTGATCTCCCAGCAGCTCGGGCCATCCTCCCTTGCCTTCAGCAGAGGGGGAGCTGCCGAGACACAGTGGAGGATGAATGGTCCCAATGTGACAATTGGGAAAGTCATCCCTCACTAAGCACCACACAGGATCCAACACAAAACCCTACCCTGGCCTCAGATCCCTGCTAGGATTGTTTGATGGCTCCTCTTTTCTTTCTTTGCTCTCTCTCTCCCTTTCCATTCTTCCTTCTCTTGCAATGCAACTGATTTACTTCTCGATTACCTGTGGGCTTCAGACAGGCAGTAGACATTTCACAAGCTTTTTCTCTGTCCTTGATTTGATTGCAAAAAATTAATGGGCACCCATCGACCCGGTAAAAGCGACTAGCGTGAGGCCGCCATTCTTAAAGTCTCGGGTGACAGGTTTCTCAGCTGGCAAGGCTTCCTGATCCCCCACTCGCTGAGTGGGAATGTCGGGACTTTCTTGTGACTGATTCCTACTTTCCTCTATCATCCGTGGGCTCCGAGGGTGCTCAGAACGACCAAGCTGTGACCCTTGGAACCGCGGACATCCAGGAGATCCGATGGCTTAGACAAGGCGTTCTGCTAGGACGGCACCTAGGCGAGAGTCACGGAGCCAAACAAAAAAAAAAAAAAAAAAAAAAAGGGACTTTCACCTTCTTGATCCCTCCCCTATAGGACGGACTTCTTTCAGCTTCTATCAAGGCAACTTATAAACATAAGGTACAAAATGGTCTTATAAGAATCTTGGGGCACCTCTGGGAGCCTTTTCCCTGGTGTCGGTTTTAATCCTGCTGGTTGGCACAGGCGGAGAGGCTGAGTTTCATGTTATGACAGGAATGTATGTACAGTTTTGCTTCAAATCCTAGGTCCAGCTAATTCACTATACTTTTGATATTATCAATTTGTTTCATGGCAGTTTTTCAAAAGGGAGTTTAAGACAAGTAAATATCAGGTTCTGGGCTACTGCCGCTTTAAGGGCTATGGCTTAAGAAAAAAGGAATCCGTTTTGTTGTCTGGCAAATGGACATCATTAAAAGTTAAGTCGTAGGACTTGGTCTGTGGCTTGTGTTAAGTCTCTACTGTTCAGGTGTTTTCAGGGTCTCTTTCATCAGATGAGGAGAATGACTTACTATAAGCTCGCTAGAAGCTTGGAATAGATGCCCTTTGCACAGAGACTGGTTAGGGGACGCCGGTAGGGTCCCACCAAGTCCGGTACCCCACACCTGTCTGTTCGGTGGGAGACAGGCAGAGATACATCGGCCACACTGGAAAGGAGTGGTTAACTCCAGTGGACTTTTATGCGAGGAAACTGTTGATCACTCCCAGTTAGAGCTCCGGGTTTAAATGGAGGGACGCCTCCGGTAAAAAGGCAAGGGAGAAGTGGATTGAGAATTGGGTTCAATTTGACCCTAAATCCATAATTTGACCTGTCTATAGGTTTTCTCCGCCTTTGGGGAAAGAAGCAGATGTTGGATACCTGCTTTCATTCCTTTTTTGCAGATGGGAGCCTCCTCGTCAGCCATGCAAAAGAGGCACGTGTCTCTCCTGCATCTTGGAATTGAGACCAATTTTCAGGAGTAATTGTCTCCTATCTCACCTGTTGCTTCTCTTAGTCAGTCACTTAAACCCAAGTCTCGACAACTCTCCTGGCCTCCTAGAGTTGAGAGCCAGTCGAGAGACCATGATATATGGTCCTGGTCGGATGGGACGACCTCTGACTTAACTGTAGAAATGTCCCTGCTTTGTCTCTGTGCTGCCATTGTAGGTACCTTTCTTTTATTGCTACAGAGACCATAAAATACTCTATCTCAATTCCATGGGGCATGCCCTTAAGCCACATTCTTAAAAAAAAACTAGCCCAATTTGGCCCTAAATGACATCTTCTCCAGCTAACCCTCCTTGGTCATGGTCAAGACAAAAAGGCAAAATGCTGGGGACTAATAATTAAAGGGGTCCACTACAGCTGGCTGGTAAAAAACACTACCTTTGCTCTCAACAAGCAGCTGCCTGGATTATTTTTCCAGTGTTGAGATTGTTGGTATGTCTCTGCTGCCTTCCAGTTGTGGGGGAACAAGACTCTCCCTTTGTCCACCTTTAAAAAAAAAACTGTTTTGATTCATGCTAGAGAAAAAGTTCTATGTCCCTGTGCTTTTCTGATTTTAAAGTCTAAAATGTTAAAGGTAAAAACTGATGAGTTACTTTGGACTTGCTAACGAGCCATAAAAGGTGATTTTTTGTTAAGTGACAATTTCTAAACTGCTTATTGGACCTGTAAAAGTTTAGTTTCTTATTAAGACTAATTAATTTCTGATAAGAGTTAAAAAAAAAAAACAGGCAAACTGTACAGGAAAAATCTTATTCTTCCTCTTCTCCTGTCCTCCCCATACATGGTTCTAAAAAGAAAAATGTCTTTTGTCTTAAGAATGTGCTTGGTCTTGTAACAGGGTGGTCCCCAGGAAAGGGGGAGGTTCCCTGCCCCACCCAAGGGAGGGTGGAGCTGAGCAGGAAGAGGAGAAGCTGGAGAAGAGACTGAGGAAGGAAGGAAGCAGGATGGAGCCAGGAGACCTGGAGGAGGCGCATGGAGCCTAGAGACACGTGAAGAAACTGCGCTTTCCTTTTGGTCTTGGACTGGGTGACACAGATGTGGGTGAGACCCGTGGGGAAGGTGACCATGGCAGCTTTTATCTTGATGTTGATTTTGCTCTTTTCCTTCTGGGCTTGTCCAATTGTTTGTGACCCTTTTCTGTGGGTCCCCACTGGAAGATGCTTTAGACTTGTAGCAGGCTTTGGGGCCTTGTTCTGGGCCGATGCCATTTGGATGGACTTTTACCCACAGGGGATGGGTAACTCTGGATTCTTCATTTAGAAACTAGACTCTTTGCCTTACCTGTATTGTTTCCTAGTTTTATTAAAGTTCCTTCCCATTCAAGTCTCCTATGTTTTGTGTTGATGCGGCCGCTGGCAGAACCCATGTAGAATAGGCAGGTTTGCGGGGTTTGGGCTGCCCCTCTCCCTGTCCTATAACAGTCTCAGTGTAACAAAACTAAAACAATGTAAAGCCAATTGATAATACTTAAAAATACAAACTTAAAAATGTTTTTCTTGTCTAAGAAAGTTAGTACAAACTGCTTAACTTTAAAATTGTTGTGGTTTTGGTTGGACCCTCGGTTTTAAGTAAGGGTTAAAATTGGGTACTTGTTCTATGTAAGAATTCTAACTTCTATGTCATTAAAAACCTGCTTGATATAAAAAGGATATTAAAAACTTGATTAAATGAATATGTCAAAAAAATTGTTACTAAAGAAGGGGAATTTACTAAATCGAAGTTTCTCGGTGTCTTTGCAAATATTGGTAAAAATAACTGTTTCTTAAACATTAATGCACATGGCCAAAAGTTTTAAATGAAAATCAAGAGATCTCTTTGTTCTTGCTTTTTGCCTATGGAGGCTTAAATTTAAATGGCGCCTATTAAAAAAAAAATCCTAAATTTTGAGATCGCGATCTAAAGTTGTGGTAAAAAAAAAAAAAACTAATTCAAAATGTAATGGTTTAAAAAGCATACATGCCTTAAGGTTTTAATGTTGGGTATTAATACTTTACATTGTTTAAATGTGTTTACTCATGCTCTATAAAGG